>NC_086448.1:377795783-377798283 GCF_028390025.1 Pseudophryne corroboree | reverse complement strand
CATGTGCGGCGGGACTGCCCGAAACAGGGCGAGCCGATAGACTGCACTGCGGGGAAAATGGCTCGGCCATTGGTCAGCATGGCGGTGGCGGGGGGGTATCCCAAGCAGAGTCCTCCCTGTTCCAGGTGCAGGTACAGGTGGAAAACCGGGAGATTTGGGCCCTGGTGGATACCGGCAGTGAGCTCACCATTGTCGCAGCCAACGTGGTTCCGCCGGGAGCTGACAAAGTCCAGCCTCCTGTCACGGTGTTGTGCGTCCTTGGCGATGTGGAGGAGTGCCCACGTGTCTACTTACCCCTGACCATTCAAGGTCATTCGTTAAAGGTGGTAACGGCAGTGACCTCCAGACCCCGTATCTGCTGATCCTGAGCCGGGACTTTCCATTGCTGCAGGAGCTGGTTACCTGGCATGCTACCAACAAACCGTCAACCACCGAAACAACTCAGAAGCCAGAGACCAGAGACTACCAAAGTTTAGCATCCAGGAGAGAGAAGATATCACTGCAGGACTTTGGGAGAGATCAACACGATGACAGCAATTTGGCACATGCCTTTGAGGCTGTTAAAGTAGTTAATGGCAGGGTAGTTGATGCATTACCATCAGAGGGTGTACCATATTTTGTGTTGAAAAATTATTTGCTATATCTTGTCGCTACTTTACAAGGGAAAAAGGTAGATCAGCTCTTGGTTCCCCGAAAACTGGAGCGGTTGGTGTTATAAGCTGCCCAAACGCATTTGTGGGGTGGCCATCTAGGGGAGGAGAAAACACTCCAACGCATCCAGTTAAGGTTCTTTTGGCCCGGCATCTATGCTTCCGTTAAGAGGTATTGTCAGGAATGCCCAGTCTGCCAGAGGACAACCCCACAGCCAGAGTTTAGAGCTCCACTGGTACCCCACCCTATAATTTCCATACTTTTTGAGCGGATTAGTGTGGATCTGACAGGGTCAGTGGAAAAATCTGCTCAAGGGCACCAATACATATTGGTAGTAGTTGATTATGCCACCAGGTACCCAGAGGCTATACCCCTGTGCAATATGAAAACTGGCACTATTGCCAGGGAACTAACCATGTATACCCGCTTAGGAATACCGAAAGAGGTCTTAACGAACCAAGGTACACCTTTCATGTCTAAACTCATGAAAGATTTATGTCGGTTGCTAAACGTATACAGGATTACCACCTCGGTGTACCACCCGCAGACAGATAGCCTGGTAGAAATATTTAATAAAGCCCTTAAGCAAATGACAAACAGAACAGTGTCACAAGAAAAATGAGATTGGGATATCCTCCTACCTTGATGTTTGCGGTCATAGAGGTACCCCAATCCTCTACAGGGTTTAGTCCCTTTGAGCTCCTCTACGGGAAACAGCCCAGAGGAATTCTAGATCTCTTAAAAGAAGGGTGGGAAGAACAACCATGCATCGTTCAGTTTGTGGCCCAGTTATATGGTCGTCTAAGACAGATTGCGCCACTGTTGAACGAACACATGGAAAGGGCCCAACAATGTCAGAAACAGAGGTATGACGTCACCTAAGTCAACCAGTCCTGTAATCCAGGAGACAAAGTGTTAGTGCTGGTGCCCACCACCGAAAGCAAGACGTATGCACAATGGCGAGGCCCTTATGAGATCACTGAGGCAGTGGGACCGGTCAATTACAGGGTCCGACAGGAGGGTAGAAGGAGGGAGGTACAAGTCTACCATGTAAACCTGTTAAAACCCCGGAAGGAAATTGCCAATCGGCCCACTTTGGTAGCTAAAAAGATTTCAGAATGCCAGGTACCCATTGAAGTCACAGACAGAGTCCATATCGCATACCCGAAGTGAAGTAGGCAGTGGTAAAGCAGGAGGTGGAAGAGATGTTATGCCTAGGGGTTATAGCGGAATCCACCAGTGAGTTGAATAATCCAATTGTCCTAGTATCGAAGCCTTCAGGTGCCTTACAGTTCTGAAATGACTTCCATAAATTAAATCAAGTGTCTCGGTTTGATTCTTACCCTATGCCTCAGGTAGACGAGTTGGTAGAAAATTTATCCAATAGTCAATATCTCACTACATTTGATTTGACAAAAGGTTATTGGCAGATTCCGTGAACAGAAGCTGCTAAGGCAAAAACAGCCTTTTCTACCCCAGAAGGCTTATTCCAATGTAAAATGCTCCCATTTGGTTTACATGGTGCCACAGCAACCTTCCAGAGAGCTATGAATAAGTTGCTGCGGCCCCACAGGGAATATGCGACTGCATATTTAGATGACATTGTTATTTTCAGCTTTGACTTGGAGTCACACCTACTAAAGGTAGAAGCCGTTTTACAGTCTCCACGGGCACATGGGTTTACCGCCAACCCTGAGAAATGTGCCATTTGGTATGATTGAGGCCAAGTATTTGGGGTACATTGTGAGCAGAGGACAGGTTAAACCTCAGGTAGTAAGGTAGAAGCAGTCCTCACCTGGACTAGACCTAAATGTAAATCGCAACTTAGGACATTTCTCGGTTTGGTTGG
>NC_086448.1:377633283-377790783 GCF_028390025.1 Pseudophryne corroboree | reverse complement strand
ACCCAAATCTAACTCTCTCTGCAACACGATCTCTTTCTCTTCCAGCAACTTCTTGACTCCCACCATTCTCCTTTGCTGGTTCTTTCTATCTCCTCCTTTCTGATTGGTTGATCGTGTTGTCAGTCTTTCCAGAGGGGAAGGAGGAGGGCTTTTCTAAAAGGAACACTCCCTTGCTGTATGCTTCTGGCATACTTCCTGTGTGTGACTTCTGCAGACTGAGGGCATCAATTTAAGAATATAGAACTTGGGCCATAGGGTTAACTCTTTCCTGTTTAACATAAAGGCAAGTCCTAGACATCCCTTTCCCTTGCCTCCTCACACAGTAGCTCTCTGTTGCTGCAGCAGTGCAGCAGCTTCACTGTTGCGGTCACTGCTTTTAGCTGAGACGAAGACAGCTGTGTCTCTCTCAGTCTCAAAAATAGAAAATTTGGCTCATCATGGGGTGCGCCACTGAGTGGCATTATTACTTCTTTCTTTCTGCTGCTGATTCCTCTCCCAGTGCAGTCAAGCATCTGACTAGCCTTCCTCATTGCTTTGTTACATTGCTTAATTGCCTTTAATTTTCAAGTTAAAGAAGCTCCCGCACCAGGTTTTAAATAAATGATATTATATAGGGAATATAAGTAGCATGACAATTTGTGTTGTCAACACAAATGCATATGAGTGGTGCTGCTTGTTGATTTATATATGCATATATAGATTTGAAGAAGAAAAAGTAAATCAACTTTAGGTAGCAGCACTCATTCCCTTACACAAGAAGTTTAATTCTTTTTAATACAACAAATTTTGATACTTTATTAATATGATATAAAATAAGAGAAAGATCTCAATACCCACATGTGATATAGATACCTTAATTATTACCACATGTGATGTATTATATGCCCCATTATTATAAAGGGGTCATGTAAAGTGAAATATAAAATCAAATAGAGACAGAATAACGTGTAAGAAAAAAATACATTTGTGTGAATAAAGATATTTGTTAAACAAAATGCTAGTATGCTGTCTTTATTTTATGAATTAATGAGTACCTGTGATTCAAAGAATTGTTGGGTAATCTTTAAAATAACCACTGACTATTTCTGCCAGTGATGTTTACAAAGGGTTACAAATGTTGCAGTGTTGTGACATTCCTAGTATATTATTGATTCAGTAGATCACAATGCAACACTTGTTGCTAGATAGTGGTGTGATGAGAATGTTAGAACCAACACTGCATATATTCGGATGACAGTTTAACTGTCTTATTATTAATAAATATAAGGCTCTTATTGCCCTGAATAGTACCGATGTATGATCACACGCAGACAGGTTATTTTTAGACACTAGGTATTATAGGTTACCCCTATTAGAATGTATGTTCACTAGCCAGTACCCCTTAATTGATATACTGCTATTTCAGCAATGCACTTGATGAGGCTGTGAATTTATGCAATACTGGCTTACAAATGAGCCTGCCTTAGCATCTTTTTATTGAATTTGTATATAAGGGAGACATAGGATTTAAATATATGTGTTAATACTACCACAAACAATGCTCTGTTAATTACACAGCTTAACCAGACATATATAATGTCACGGGTTAATGATCAAATCCTCATACAAAAAATATTTATTGTCTTCCCAGTGATGTGTGCTCACATTAAATCGAGCATGCTGTTTTTTTCACAAATATATGTATGTAGTTCGTTTGAATCTTTCATGCATCAATATAATAGTTCAAGCACCTGTTGCTGCCTGAATATCAGGCTGATCTTGCCCTAAGCAGCACAGGCACACATACACAATCAGCACTCGAATATATGGTGTTAAACTTTTTACCAATGAGCTTGATCTATTCACACCTCAAATTACTGTCCTTACTGAAGAGAGCCATAATATCTCTCTTGAACATAATATTAACCAGATGGCTAATACTTGGAGAAATCCTCCTGTCTTATATCTATACTCCCAGCATGTGTTTATAATCCTAAATGGTAACCCTTTCTAATTGTCTTAGACATACACAGGATTTTAATACATAATTAATCTTTATACAGACAGCGCACAGCGATGCCGATGCGCATTTCACTTTTACTAAGCTTCGTCAGGGCTATCAGATAGCCCAGATAGTACCCTAATCTGCTCTTGATGGTCGTGACGTCAAGGTTTAAGAAATTTATATAAAAACAAGTTTTCTTAGAGCCATAGGGGTATACTCAATTAGTGTTGGATCCTCTTAGACGGAGAGGATCCAACACTTCACTATTCAATTTGCGAGCATTTCCAACAAGTTTTTGCCCGTTTTCCTCAATGCTGATCCAACTTTTTTTGAATGTCGAATCGGAATTGTCGAAAACGAGCCAAAAACCTATCGGAAACACCCACAAATTCGACAAAAAACGTGGATCTGCGGTTAATCCGCAGATCCACTTGTTTGACAAGTCGGATTTTTCAACAAAGTCAGAAAAACAGCACTGGAATTGAATAGGTTGAATCAACGTGTAAAAGGAGAGCCACGGGCAGGGGAGAGCAGCCGCTGGAGTCAGCGCTACCGCTGACAGAGAGGGCGCCGCCAGCCAGTGTGTAAGAGGAGAGCCGCGGGCAGGGGAGAGCAGCCGCTGGAGTCAGCGCTACCGCTGACAGAGAGGGAGCCGCCAGACAGCGCGGGAGAAGAGACGAGCGCTGCTGCAGCCGCGGTCAGGAGCCGGCTGTGACCCCGGGGAACGCTGTGTGCCTGTGCACCCAGGAGAAGGGGAGAGCCACGTCTGGACCACGAGCAGAATCAGGTACCAGCTCCACCATGTTGTGCCCCCTGTAGTGACCTGGACCCCATTAAAGGCAGCCTCCAGGCAGGACCAATTCATATAGTGCCTTAAACCTTCCTGTTACTTTATGCTGCCCACCTCATGGAGGGACAAGGAGTGCCAGTAACGTACTGGTCATAAAGGAAATAGCGCCTCCAACCCATGTTCCCTTTGTTATGCTCACCAACATCTTGAACTACCACGGGGGTCCCAGTCAGAGACACTGCTCTGAGCTATCGGAGAATCAAAGCTCTGGCACTTTGTGTTCAACCCCGTTTGCCTTACCACAGTTGGAAGGCAGATATACCCTCTCCGTGACTGTACTGTACAGACTCGTGCTCGAACTTCTTAGGGTTTTATGCCGCTCCAGAGGTTCCCTTTTATTTGAGCCCGTAGCGCCAGCTAGTGGCCTATTGATATACTGTTTGAAGGTTCCTGAACTAGCTTTTCTAAATACTAGAGATGAGCGGGTTCGGTTCTCCGAGATCCGAACCCCCCCGAACTTCACCTATTTTACACGGGTCCAAGGCAGCCTCGGATCATCCCGCCTTGTTCAGTTAACCCGAACGTGCCCAAACGTCATCATCCCGCTGTCAGATTCTCGCGAGATTCGTATTCTATATAAAGAGCCGCGTGTCGCCGCCATTTTCACTCGTGCATTGGAGATTGAATGGAGAGGACGTGGCTACGTTCTCTGCCTGAAAAGCTCCATATCTGTGCTCAGTGTGCTGCAAATATCTGTGCTCAGTGTGCTGCAAATATCTGTGCTCAGTGTGCTGCAAATATCTACGTTCTCTGCCTGAAAAGCTCCATATCTGTGCTCAGTGTGCTGCAAATATCTGTGCTCAGTGTGCTTCATTTTGGTGACCAACAGTATATAGTTGCACAGTACAGTAGGCCATTGCTGTATCTTGCAGCTCTGTGTCACTGCAAGTATCCATTCCATATCTGTGCTGCATTATTGTGAGCAGTATATAGTAGGAAAGTGCAGCATTTTGGTGACCAGCAGTATACATATATAGTACAGTACAGTAGGCCATTGCTGTATCTTGCAGCTCTGTGTCACTGCAAGTATCCATTCCATATCTGTGCTGCATTTTTGTGAGCAGTATATATAGTAGTACAGTGCAGCATTTTGGTGACCAACAGTATATAGTTGTACAGTACAGTAGGCCATTGCTGTATCTTGCAGCTCCGTGTCACTTCAAGTATCTATATCTGTGCTGCATTGTTGTGAGCAGTATATAGTAGGATAGTGCAGCATTTTGGTGACCAGCAGTATACATATATAGTACAGTAGCTGTATCTTGCAGCTCTGTGTCACTTCTAGTATCCTGATCAGTGCTCAATATCTGCTGCATTGTTGTGACCAGTATATATACTGTACTGTGCGACATGTGTTATACACCTGGTGATTACTGATTATACATCCTGTAATCTGCACTGAGCGATGTGTGAGATACACCTGGGGATTATACACCCTATATACTGTACTGTGCAATGTGTGTTATACACCCTGTATACTGTACTGAGCAATGTGTGAGATACACCTGGTGATTATACACCCTATATTATTAATATTATTATTATTATTATCCTTTATTTATATGGCACCACAAGGGTTCCGCAGCACCCAATTACAGAGTAGATAAATAATCAAACAGGAAAACAGCAACTTACAGTTGATAAAATAGTGATAATGTGGGCGCTCAAGGGAATTTTAAATACAACAGCTGCTGGTTTTGTAAAAAATCAATATCATTTATTGGTACAAATAAAAATTATCTAAAAAGAGCAAATCAACATATATTGTTCGGTTGCCCTTAATGGCAACTGATAACAAATTAATAAAACATGTTACAATAATAATAAGGTAGTTTAAAAGATATTATTAGTGAACACTGTGTCCTGGGTCCCGGGACTTTAAGTAATGTTAGTGCACTATCCCAGATTTCAATTGTTAATTCTCTTGCATGCATGCATATAACTGTTAGTAGTTAATAGGAATTGAGTGCTGTTACTGGCTCAAATGCACTTTGCAGGTTTAAAGAAGATAAAGGCTACAATGCCTATATATACTTCACCAATTGGTGTGGCTGAATTGGTGGTATGCCAGTCCTGCAACTGTCTCACTCCGTGCGACTGGCCGCACTGCGGCGGTTTCTCTTGGGGCCGTGCCTGATGTGTATGGCACAGTGTCCTGCAGGCTTGTGTTCGGCTACTAGCCGAACACAAGCCTGCAGGACACTGTGCCATACACATCAGGCACGGCCCCAAGAGAAACCGCCGCAGTGCGGCCAGTCGCACGGAGTGAGACAGTTGCAGGACTGGCATACCACCAATTCAGCCACACCAATTGGTGAAGTATATATAGGCATTGTAGCCTTTATCTTCTTTTATCCCGCAAAGTGCATTTGAGCCAGTAACAGCACTCAATTCCTATTAACTACTAACAGTTATATGCATGCATGCAAGAGAATTAACAATTGAAATCTGGGATAGTGCACTAACATTACTTAAAGTCCCGGGACCCAGGACACAGTGTTCACTAATAATATCTTTTAAACTACCTTATTATTATTGTAACATGTTTTATTAATTTGTTATCAGTTGCCATTAAGGGCAACCGAACAATATATGTTGATTTGCTCTTTTTAGATAATTTTTATTTGTACCAATAAATGATATTGATTTTTTACAAAACCAGCAGCTGTTGTATTTAAAATTCCCTTGAGCGCCCACATTATCACTATTTTTTCTTCTTCGCATAGTTAGGTGGATACCCAGGTCCACCATTGTGGGCAGCTAATAGGGTAATTTTTATACCATAGGTATAACACCTATTTAATTAATTAATTATATTCTTTCAACCAGTTTTAGTAATCAGCGCCCACCTTTTGTCTGTGGGATCACACCCACTGACGCTCTTTTTCCACTTACAGTTGATGACAGTATAGGACAAGTACAGGGTAAATAAACATAGTTACATCAGCAGATGACACTGGAATAAGTATCAGGTGGCAGAAGACTGCTGGATGTGGTACAGTTGAAGATTATTAAAGTAAGACAAAGGATAAGCACATGAGGGAAGAGGGCCCTGCTCGTGAGATTTTACAATCTAAAGGGGAGGGGTAGACAGACATGGGTGACACAGATGGGGTACATAGAGAACGTGGAACAGAGGGTTAGGATGAGATTTGGCTGGGTTTGGTGAAGAAGTGGACCCCCAGAAGGCACAAGCCAATACTTCACATTGCAACATTTTACTGGGCTATGCAGGAGAAAATTAAAAATAGGAGAAAAGAAAAAAAAAGAATCTATAACTTCTACCGCTTTCAAAAGGTCAATGGAAGCTGAAATAATGGACAACTACCTAATGGAAGCCAGATACAGTATACCAAACAGTACTTAGCAGAGTTAGGAATGAGTGCTTATGAAATACAGTAACATTTTGTCATAATATTTCAGAAACTGCATGGCTGGTCTCTTGCACTCTTTTGCTCTAATACACCACCTGCTTTAGGATTTATATTAAAAAACATTATGTCTCCATAATCCCAAAAACGTCAGTCTTCTTGGAAAGTGGTTTGTTCCTTTGTAAGGGAAATAGAACAAACGTTCTCAAACAACGGTTTCTCAATTTCTTTTTCCTCTGGGAAGGGATTGTGGATTCACAGGAATATCTGAGCATTTCTGTAATCAGAAAGCAGCAACTTTCTACAAATGTTTACAAATAATTCCAGTGATTTTGTCATTTTCTTCCAGTGATTTGGACCAATAATACCATTGATTAGAACGAATAATTCCAGTGATTTTGTCATTTTCCAGTGATTTGGACCAATAATACCATTGATTAGAACGAATAATTCCAGTGATTTTGTCATTTTCTTCCAGTGATTTGGACCAATAATACCATTGATTAGAACAAATAATTCCAGTGATTTTGTAATTTTCTTCCAGTGATTTGGACCAATAATACCATTGATTAGAATTAATAATTCCAGTGATTTTGTCATTTTCTTCCAGTGATTTGGACCAATAATACCATTGATTAGAACTAATAATTCCAGTGATTTTGTCATTTTCTTCCAGTGATTTGGACCAATAATACCATTGATTAGAACAAATAATTCCAGTGATATTGATGTGTTTGTGTCGCTTAGCTTAGCCATCCAGCGACCACAGTGCACCTCTTTTTCTCTTTTCTTTGCATAATGTGCTGTTTGGGGCCAATTTATTTAAGTGCCATCCTGTCTGACACTGCAGTGCCACTCTTAGATGGGCCAGGTGTTTGTGCCGCCCTCTTGGGTCGCTTTGCTTAGTCATCCAGCGACCTCGGTGCAAATTTTAGGACTAAAAATAGTATTGTGAGGTGTGAGGTGTTCAGAATAGACTGGAAATGAGTGGAAATTGTGGTTATTGAGGTTAATAATACTATAGGATCAAACTTACCCCCAAATTCTATGATTTAAGCTGTTTTTGAGGGGTTTTTGAAAAAAAACACCCGAATCCAAAACACACCCGAAATCAACAAAAAAAAAATTCAGGGAGGTTTTGCCAAAACGCGTCCGAATCCAAAACACGGCTGCGAAACCAAAACCTGAAAAATTTCCGGTGCACATCTCTACTAAATACTTGTTTCAGTATTGATGTATAATCAAAAACATTTATGTTAAGGTTGTGATGTGCCTTTCTGATATGTACTAAGTTTACAAACCAGCCCCACAAGTTACTGCAACGGTAATTACCTTCTTTTGCAATAAACCTTTGTTACCATCTCACACTGTAGTGATCCTTGCGCACGTTGGGGTGTTGTCCGTACTGGGGTATCTCCGTCCTCCTGCCCAGGTTCTATACAGGTGTTCTAAGCAGATTTTTCCGCAGGCGTCGCAACAAGTAAGAATTGGACGACCAGACAGGCCGCAACTGGACAGACGTGAGACTCCAGGTACGCTCTCATATTACATTAGCGCTTCATATGCAGATTCAGAGACTCAGTCGCGCACAGATGTACAAGTGTTTCATTACAGTGTTATATTAATCAGCACAGTCTCCTGCGACTTAGATGCATTTCCTGCAAAAATGATGCCCACCTCTAGCAAAGTCTCATGGGACCTGGGGGGGGGGGGGGGGGGGGGTCATTCAGACTGCATCGCTGCAACGGCAGTGATCGCAGTCTGAATCACTTTGTAGAGTGCGCACTCGCACCCTGTGAGATGTTAACAGCATCACTGGGCTGCGATCACCTCTGCCTGATTGACAGGCAGAGGCGGTCGTGGAGCGGGAGGGATCATGCCAAAATTATTAGAACGCCATTGGTGGGGTGCGGTCTGGACAATGCAGGCATGTCCGGACAATTGTGGGGCAGGACGCAGCAGCTGCATGATGTCACACGCAGCCGCTGCGACCCGGAACACAGCGGGTAGCGGCCTGCCAGCGTGCAGGGGCTGTGCTGGCAGGGAGCTACTCGCCAGGGGCAAAAGCATCACCGCCGTATGATACTTTTGTACCTGTGCGGGAGGATGGGGGGTTAGGACCTGACATGCGGCCCGCACTAGCCCTGTGCTGGGCGTCCACCCCCCCCCCCCCCCCCCGCATGTCAGAGAATCTGATTGTAGATGTGCTATATTTAGCACATCTACGATCAGCTCTGAATCAACCCCCTGATGCGCCAAGAAGGGCTGTTTGATGCAACTGCAACAATTATGTATGAGGACATTTCTGTAGTAATATTATCAATGACAAAAACATTTCAGTAATTTATAAAATTTTGTCTCACATACCCCATATCCAATAAGCAGTTTTGTAAGATATGATCTACCGTTTCCAAGCAAAACATTGCCAGTGTGTTTATATGAATATGGGGCCGATTCAGACCATATCGCTAGGCTGTATTTTCTCACAGCCTGCGATCAGATCAGAACTGCGCAGGCATAAGCACTGCAATGCGCCGGCGCATCAGATGACTACACCGGGCATCGGTGCATAGTGACTGGATGGTGCAAAAAAAGCGATTGCACGGGCGATCGCAAGGTGATTGACAGGAAGAGGACGTTTGTGGGTGGCAACTGACCATTTTGTAGGAGTGTCCGGGAAAATGCAGGAGGGACCCAGCGTTTTGAGGGAAGGTGTGTGATGTCAGCTCCGGCCCGGATCAACACAGCGGCTGAGTAAGTCCTGGTCAGTGCAGAGACTGCACAAACTGATGTTTGTTAGAGATGAGCGGGTTCGGTTCCTCGGAATCCGAACCCGCCCGAACTTCAGTTTTTTTTACACTGGGCCGAGCGACTCGGATCTTCCCGCCTTGCTCGGTTAACCCGAGCGCGCCCGAACGTCATCATCCCGCTGTCGGATTCTCGCGAGACTCGGATTCTATATAAGGAGCCGCGCGTCGCCGCCATTTTCACACGTGCATTGAGATTCATAGGGAGAGGACGTGGCTGGCGTCCTCTCCGTTTATAGAGAAGAGAGTGAGACAGTAGAGAGAGACACAGTAGTAATTTTGGGGAGCATTAGGAGGAGTACTAGTAGTTACTTGCTGAAGTGATAGATAGTGTGACTGTATTATCTGACTTGTGGGGGAGACACTGACAGTGGGGAGCAGTTAGAGTCTGAGAGCAGGACTCAGGAGTACATATAACGTACAGTGCACACTTTTGCTGCCAGAGTGCCACACTGCCATTGTGACCACACTGACCACCAGTATAATATATATTGTGATTGTCTGCTTAGGAGTACTACTTGCAAGTTGCTGATAGTGTGACCAGTGACCTGACCACCAGTTTAATAATCACCACCAGTAAGTTTAATATATATATATATATATATATATATATATATATATATAATTGTGTGTATATATATATATATATATATAATATTGTATACCACCTACCCGTGGTTTTTTTTTTTCTTTCTTCTTTATACATACTACTATAGTAGCTTACTGTAGCAGTCTGCGGTGCTGCTGAGCTGACAGTGTCCAGCAGGTCCGTCATCAGTCATTACATAATAAATATATCTACCTGTCCGGCTGCAGTACTAGTGATATTATATATATATATATATATATTGATTTCATCTCATTATCATCCAGTCTATATTAGCAGCAGACACAGTACGGTAGTCCACAGCTGTAGCTACCTCTGTGTCGGCAGTCGCTGGTCCATCCATAATTGTATACCACCTACCCGTGGTTTGTTTGTTTTTCTTTCTTCTTTATACATACTACTATAGTAGCTTACTGTAGCAGTCTGCGGTGCTGCTGAGCTGACAGTGTCCAGCAGGTCCGTCATCAGTCATTACATAATAAATATATATACCTGTCCGGCTGCAGTACTAGTGATATTATATATATATATATTGATTTCATCTCATTATCATCCAGTCTATATTAGCAGCAGACACAGTACGGTAGTCCACGGCTGTAGCTACCTCTGTGTCGGCAGTCGCTCGTCCATCCATAATTGTATACCACCTACCCGTGGGTTTTTTTTTTCTTTCTTCTTTATACATACTACCATAGTAGCTTACTGTAGCAGTCTGCGGTGCTGCTGAGCTGACAGTGTCCAGCAGGTCCGTCATCAGTCATTACATAATAAATATATCTACCTGTCCGGCTGCAGTACTAGTGATATTATATATATATATATATATATATATATATTGATTTCATCTCATTATCATCCAGTCTATATTAGCAGCAGACACAGTACGGTAGTCCACGGCTGTAGCTACCTCTGTGTCGGCAGTCGCTGGTCCATCCATAATTGTATACCACCTACCCGTGGTTTTTTTTTTCTTTCTTCTTTATACATACTACTATAGTAGCTTACTGTAGCAGTCTGCGGTGCTGCTGAGCTGACAGTGTCCAGCAGGTCCGTCATCAGTCATTACATAATAAATATATCTACCTGTCCGGCTGCAGTACTAGTGTGATATAATATATATTGATTTCATCTCATTATCATCCAGTCTATATTAGCAGCAGACACAGTACGGTAGTCCACGGCTGTAGCTACCTCTGTGTCTTTTAGTTGTGCCTATTAAAATATGGAGAACAAAAATGTTGAGGTTCCAAAATTAGGGAAAGATCAAGATCCACTTCCACCTCGTGCTGAAGCTGCTGCCACTAGTCATGGCCGAGACGATGAAATGCCAGCAACGTCGTCTGCCAAGGCCGATGCCCAATGTCATAGTACAGAGCATGTAAAATCCAAAACACCAAATATCAGTAAAAAAAGGACTCCAAAATCTAAAATAAAATTGTCGGAGGAGAAGCGTAAACTTGCCAATATGCCATTTACCACACGGAGTGGCAAGGAACGGCTGAGGCCCTGGCCTATGTTCATGGCTAGTGGTTCAGCTTCACATGAGGATGGAAGCACTCAGCCTCTCGCTAGAAAACTGAAAAGACTCAAGCTGGCAAAAGCACCGCAAAGAACTGTGCGTTCTTCGAAATCCCAAATCCACAAGGAGAGTCCAATTGTGTCGGTTGCGATGTCTGACCTTCCCAACACTGGACGTGAAGAGCATGCGCCTTCCACCATTTGCACGCCCCCTGCAAGTGCTGGAAGGAGCACCCGCAGTCCAGTTCCTGATAGTCAGATTGAAGATGTCAGTGTTGAAGTACACCAGGATGAGGAGGATATGGGTGTTGCTGGCGCTGGGGAGGAAATTGACAAGGAGGATTCTGATGGTGAGGTGGTTTGTTTAAGTCAGGCACCCGGGGAGACACCTGTTGTCCGTGGGAGGAATAGGGCCGTTGACATGCCTGGTGAAAATACCAAAAAAATCAGCTCTTCGGTGTGGAAGTATTTCACCAGAAATGCGGACAACATTTGTCAAGCCGTGTGTTGCCTTTGTCAAGCTGTAATAAGTAGGGGTAAGGACGTTAACCACCTCGGAACATCCTCCCTTATATGTCACCTGCAGCGCATTCATAATAAGTCAGTGACAAGTTCAAAAACTTTGGGCGACAGCGGAAGCAGTCCACTGACCAGTAAATCCCTTCCTCTTGTAACCAAGCTCACGCAAACCACCCCACCAACTCCCTCAGTGTCAATTTCCTCCTTCCCCAGGAATGCCAATAGTCCTGCAGGCCATGTCACTGGCAATTCTGACGAGTCCTCTCCTGCCTGGGATTCCTCCGATGCATCCTTGCGTGTAACGCCTACTGCTGCTGGCGCTGCTGTTGTTGCTGCTGGGAGTCGATGGTCATCCCAGAGGGGAAGTCGTAAGCCCACTTTTACTACTTCCACCAAGCAATTGACTGTCCAAAAGTCCTTTGCGAGGAAGATGAAATATCACAGCAGTCATCCTGTTGCAAAGCGGATAACTGAGGCCTTGACAACTATGTTGGTGTTAGACGTGCGTCCGGTATCCGCCGTTAGTTCACAGGGAACTAGACAATTTCTTGAGGTAGTGTGCCCCCGTTACCAAATACCATCTAGGTTCCACTTCTCTAGGCAGGCGATACCGAGAATGTACACGGACGTCAGAAAAAGACTCACCAGTGTCCTAAAAAATGCAGTTGTACCCAATGTCCACTTAACCACGGACATGTGGACAAGTGGAGCAGGGCAGGGTCAGGACTATATGACTGTGACAGCCCACTGGGTAGATGTATGGACTCCCGCCGCAAGAACAGCAGCGGCGGCACCAGTAGCAGCATCTCGCAAACGCCAACTCTTTCCTAGGCAGGCTACGCTTTGTATCACCGCTTTCCAGAATACGCACACAGCTGAAAACCTCTTACGGCAACTGAGGAAGATCATCGCGGAATGGCTTACCCCAATTGGACTCTCCTGTGGATTTGTGGCATCGGACAACGCCAGCAATATTGTGTGTGCATTAAATATGGGCAAATTCCAGCACGTCCCATGTTTTGCACATACCTTGAATTTGGTGGTGCAGAATTTTTTAAAAAACGACAGGGGCGTGCAAGAGATGCTGTCGGTGGCCAGAAGAATTGCGGGACACTTTCGGCGTACAGGCACCACGTACAGAAGACTGGAGCACCACCAAAAACGCCTGAACCTGCCCTGCCATCATCTGAAGCAAGAAGTGGTTGAATTCAACCCTCTATATGCTTCAGAGGTTGGAGGAGCAGCAAAAGGCCATTCAAGCCTATACAATTGAGCACGATATAGGAGGTGGAATGTACCTGTCTCAAGCGCAGTGGAGAATGATTTCAACGTTGTGCAAGGTTCTGCAACCTTTTGAACTTGCCACACGTGAAGTCAGTTCAGACACTGCCAGCCTGAGTCAGGTCATTCCCCTCATCAGGCTTTTGCAGAAGAAGCTGGAGGCATTGAAGGAGGAGCTAAAAGGGAGCGATTCCGCTAGGCATGTGGGACTTGTGGATGGAGCCCTTAATTCGCTTAACAAGGATTCACGGGTGGTCAATCTGTTGAAATCAGAGCACTACATTTTGGCCACCGTGCTCGATCCTAGATTTAAAACCTACCTTGGATCTCTCTTTCCGGCAGACACAAGTCTGCTGGGGTTCAAAGACCTGCTGGTGACAAAATTGTCAAGTCAAGCGGAACGCGACCTGTCAACATCTCCTCCTTCACATTCTCCCGCAACTGGGGGTGCGAGGAAAAGGCTCAGAATTCCGAGCCCACCCGCTGGCGGTGATGCAGGGCAGTCTGGAGCGACTGCTGATGCTGACATCTGGTCCGGACTGAAGGACCTGACAACGATTACGGACATGTCGTCTACTGTCACTGCATATGATTCTGTCACCATTGAAAGAATGGTGGAGGATTATATGAGTGACCGCATCCAAGTAGGCACGTCAGACAGTCCGTACTTATACTGGCAGGAAAAAGAGGCAATTTGGAGGCCCTTGCACAAACTGGCTTTATTCTACCTAAGTTGCCCTCCCACAAGTGTGTACTCCGAAAGAGTGTTTAGTGCCGCCGCTCACCTTGTCAGCAATCGGCGTACGAGGTTACTTCCAGAAAATGTGGAGAAGATGATGTTCATTAAAATGAATTATAATCAATTCCTCCGTGGAGACATTGACCAGCAGCAATTGCCTCCACAAAGTACACAGGGAGCTGAGATGGTGGATTCCAGTGGGGACGAATTGATAATCTGTGAGGAGCGGGGATGTACACGGTGATATATCGGAGGATGATGATGAGGTGGACATCTTGCCTCTGTAGAGCCAGTTTGTGCAAGGAGAGATTAATTGCTTCTTTTTCGGTGGGGGTCCAAACCAACCCGTCATTTCAGTCACAGTCGTGTGGCAGACCCTGTCACTGAAATGATGGGTTGGTTAAAGTGTGCATGTCCTGTTTATACAACATAAGGGTGGGTGGGAGGGCCCAAGGACAATTCCATCTTGCACCTCTTTTTTCTTTCATTTTTCTTTGCGTCATGTGCTGTTTGGGGAGTGTTTTTTGGAAGTGCCATCCTGCGTGACACTGCAGTGCCACTCCTAGATGGGCCAGGTGTTTGTGTCGGCCACTAGGGTCGCTTATCTTACTCACACAGCTACCTCATTGCGCCTCTTTTTTTCTTCTTTGCGTCATGTGCTGTTTGTGGAGTGTTTTTTGGAAGGGCCATCCTGCGTGACACTGCAGTGCCACTCCTAGATGGGCCAGGTGTTTGTGTCGGCCACTAGGGTCGCTTAGCTTACTCACACAGCTACCTCATTGCGCCTCTTTTTTTCTTTGCGTCATGTGCTGTTTGGGGAGTGTTTTTTGGAAGGGCCATCCTGCGTGACACTGCAGTGCCACTCCTAGATGGGCCAGGTGTTTGTGTCGGCCACTAGGGTCGCTTAGCTTAGTCATCCAGCGACCTTGGTGCAAATTTTAGGACTAAAAATAATATTGTGAGGTGTGAGGTATTCAGAATAGACTGAAAATGAGTGGAAATTATGGTTTTTGAGGTTAATAATACTTTGGGATCAAAATGACCCCCAAATTCTATGATTTAAGCTGCTTTTTAGGGTTTTTTGAAAAAAACACCCGAATCCAAAACACACCCGAATCCGACAAAAAAAATTCGGTGAGGTTTTGCCAAAACGCGGTCGAACCCAAAACACGGCCGCGGAACCGAACCCAAAACCAAAACACAAAACCCGAAAAATTTCAAGTGCACATCTCTAATGTTTGTGCAGGTCTCCAACATAAGCGAACACACACCTGCACAAAAGTAATACCCTCTCCCTGTAGGCTGCGACTACCTGATTACAGGGATGCAAAAAACTCACCCTAGCAATCAGATCTGAATTACCCCCTATGTCAACTGCATTATTTCATTAAAAACACAACACTAGGGCCCTCATTCCGAGTCGTTCGCTCGGTAATTTTCTTCGCATCGCAGTGAAATTCCGCTTAGTACGCATGCGCAATATTCGCACTGCGACTGCGCCAAGTAATTTTACAATGAAGATAGTATTTTTACTCACGGCTTTTTCTTCGCTCTGGCGAACGTAGTGTGATTGACAGGAAATGGGTGTTACTGGGCGGAAACACAGCGTTTTCGGGGCGTGTGGATAAAAACGCTACCGTTTCCAGAAAAAACGCAGGAGTGGCCGGAGAAACGGGGGAGTGTCTGGGCGAACGCTGGGTGTGTTTATGACGTCAAACCAGGAACGACAAGCACTGAACTGAACGCAGATGCCGAGTAAGTCTGAAGCTACTCTGAAACTGCTAAGTAGTTTGTAATCGCAATATTGCGAATACATCGGTCGCAATTTTAAGAAGCTAAGATACACTCCCAGTAGGCGTAGGCTTAGCGTGAGCAACTCTGCTAAATTCGCCTTGCGAGCGATCAACTCGGAATGAGGGCCTATATTAGTATATATTGGGGGTAATTCCAAGTTGATCGCACAGGACATTTTTTAGCAGTTGGGCAAAACCATGGCCCTCATTCCGAGTTGATCGGTCGCAAGGCGAATTTAGCAGAGTTACACACGCTAAGCCGCCGCCTACTGGGAGTGTATCTTAGCATCTTAAAATTGCGACCGATGTATTCGCAATATTGCGATCACAAACTACTTAGCAGTTTTAGAGTAGCTCCACACTTACTCTGCCTGTGCGATCAGTTCAGTGCTTGTCGTTCCTGGTTTGACGTCACAAACACACCCAGCGTTCGCCCAACCACTCCCCCGTTTCTCCGGCCACTCCTGCGTTTTTTCCGGAAACGGTAGCGTTTTCAGCCACACGCCCATAAAACGCCGTGTTTCCGCCCAGTAACACCCATTTCCTGTCAATCACATTATGATCGCCGGAGCGATGAAAAAGCCGTGAGTAAAAATACTATCTTCATAGCAAAGATACTTGGCGCAGTCGCAGTGCGAATATTGCGCATGCGCACTAAGCGGAATTTCACTGCGATGCGATGAAAAATACAGAGCGAACGACTCGGAATGAGGGCCCATGTGCACTGCAGGGGAGGCAGATATAACATGTGCAGAGAGAGTTAGATTTGGGTGGGTTATTTTGTTTCTGTGCAGGGTAAATACTGTCTGCTTTATTTTTACACTGCAATTTAGATTGCAGATTGAACACACCCCACCCAAATCTATCTCTCTGCACATGTTACATCTGCCTCCCCTGCAGTGCACATGGTTTTGCCCAATTGCTAACAAACTTGAAGCTGCAATCAACTCAGAATTACCCCTCTTATGCAACACCACAGTTGTAGATATAATAATTTTGTGTAGAAAATAATTATGATTTTGTACTAAACTACACTTGATATTTTGACAAAAATATCATGGCAAAATCTACCAATAAAAAACAAAACCTCTTGTATTCCCTTGTCAAATTGTTACTTTCCCAATCACAGAGAATCATAATCTTCTGAAAATCCCATATTAATCTGAACATGAAATCAATTAATGTCATGGTTAAAATGCTAGGTAAGTGAGATAAACCGTCAGATTTAAGTCTAGTAAAAGCAGAAATAATCAAGACTCTGAGTTTAATGTAATAAAGATTAGAATTAAGCATAAAGCGCTAAAGCCAGCATCAATTTATTAGAATTGTAGGCCAGAGCTAGATTAAGGCTTTGGGGGGCCCAGGGCACTTAACACTGGGGGGCCCGAAAGACCAACATTTTTGGATACAGGGATCGGATCATAGTGCGCAAGCCTCCAGTGTGCACATGAACTGGGGTGTGGCCACAAGTCACGTGCCCATTTCACTTAACGCTAGTGGCAGGCAGACTGCTTTCCCAGCACCCCCCAGCCCTACGCGCACAGCAGCTGGGAACATTCCCTCCCTGCCTTGCTCCTGGTGGGAGAATACCCAATAAACAGGACTCTCCCTTCAAACCATGATGGTTGGGGGATATACATATACACATACATATATAATGTCACTCACATATGGGCTATTTCCATCATCGCTTGGGGAGTGATAAAATGCAGAGTGAAGGTGCATACACACGGAGCGATATAACTGAGCGATTTTGACTATATAGTCAAAATCGCTCAGAAAGTTAGTGCAGATCGCTCCGTGTGTACACAGCCAGCGATAGCGATGCGCGTCCCCGCTAGGTCGCTATCGCTGGGAAAAATAGTCAGTGCAGGCAAGTCAATTTTGGCTATGTCGCTGCAAAAGTTAGTCAAAATCGCTAACACTTTAAGAGGCCAGCGATTTTTCCCAGCGATAGCGATGTGCAGGCGGCGGTGGTGCGGCGGTGCGGGCGGCGGCGGGTTGCGGTGGCGGTGTGGGCGACGGCGGGTTGCGGCGGCGGTGGGTTGCGGTGGCGGTGTGGGCGGCGGCGGTGCGGGCGGCGGCGGGTTGCGGCAGCGGTGCGGGCGGGGGAAATTTACCTTTCTATTGCAGAGTTTGGCAGCGGAGCGGTACCAGTTTCAAAAATGGCGCCTCAGCGTCATTTTTGAAATTCAAGATGGCCGCCACGAGCCAATCACGGCTCGCCGCGTCATCGCCCCGCCCCCTCCCGCTGACTTATATAAGTCAGCGCGAGGCAGCGGCTGTCAGTCCGACGGCGGAGGAGGAGCGGAGAAGAGCTCCTGAAGACGCCGTGGAAGTCCTGGATGGGCGGCGGCTATGCAAAAGAGCTTAGCAGCCGCCACCCACCAGGTGAAGATGCTGGAAGTCCTGGGAAGGCGGCGGCCATGCAAAAGAGCTTAAAGGCCGCCGCCTCCCAGGTGAAGACGTCGTGGAAGTCCTGGATGGGCGGCGGCTATGCAAAAGAGCTTAGCAGCCGCCGCCCACCAGGTGAAGACGCCGGAGCAAGACCCCAGAAGCCCTGGGGAGGTGGCGCCCCCCCAGGTGAAGACGCCGGAAGCCCTGGGAAGGCGGCGGCCATGCAAAAGAGCTTAAAGGCCGCCGCCCCCAGGTGAAGACCCAGTTTAATAAAGGATTTTTAAAAGAATGTGTTGTGGTTTTTTTTTTATATTTTCTTTACAGGTGGACTACAGGTGCCAGCGCGCCCTTTATGTCCGGGCATGCTGGCACTTGTGGTTCTCCAAGTGCCAACATGCTGGGGCAGGCTTGCTGGGACCTGTAGGCCTCCTGTAAAGAACAATATTACTATTGAAAGGCTATCAGCCTCCCATCCACCGGGCCACGGATGGGGGGGACAGCCTCGGGCTTCACCCCTGGCCCTTGGGTGGCTGGAGGGGGGGACTCCTTGATTTAAGGGGTCCTCACTCCTCCAGTGTACCCCGGCCAGGGGTGACTAGTTGGGGGGGTAATGGCACGGCCGCAGGGACCAATATAAAAGTGTCCCCCGGCTGTGGCATTATCTCCCTGGCTAGTGGAGCCTGGTGCTGGTTTGGAAAATACGGGGGACCCCTATGTCTTTTGTCCCCCGTATTTTTTAAACCAGGACCGGACGCAGAGCCCGGTGCTGGTTGTCTAAATATGGGGGAACCCTACTCATTTTTTCCTCTGTATTTTAACAACCAGGACTGGCTCAAAGAGCCCGAGGCTGGTTTTACATAGGAGGGGGGACCCCACGCAAATTTTTTTTTTAACTTTCAGCTATTTAAATACCAGCCACCCTGTAAAATCGTCCTATATATGACACTCATCCCCTTATTTAAATGAGATAGTCAAAATCTCCCATAGCCAAAATCTCCCATAGCCAAAATCTCTTGCATAGTTAGACAAAATCTCTGGTAAAGTTAGTCAAAATCTCCTACTGCCAGTTCAAGGGAAAAGTTAGTCAAAATCTCTCATAGCCAAAATCTCTCCGTGTGTATGCACCTTGAGAAAGATCCAGCCAATCAGGTCCTAACTGCCATGTCACGGGCTGTGTTTGACAAATGGCAGTTAGGAGCTGAGTGGCTGGTACTTTTTCACTCTGTATTTTATTACTTTCCTAGCGATGATGCATCTGGCCCACAGTCACATACTTATACACATACATACATATGGGCCCTCATTCCGAGTTGTTCGCTCGGTAAAAATCTTCGCATCGCAGTGATTTTCCGCTTAATGCGCATGCGCAATGTTCGCACTGCGACTGCGCCAAGTAAATTTGCTATGCACTTAGGAATTTTACTCACGGCTTTTTCATCGGTCTGGCGATCGTAATGTGATTGACAGGAAATGGGTGTTACTGGGCGGAAACAGGCCGTTTTATGGGCGTGTGGGAAAAAACGCTACCGTTTCCGGAAAAAACGCAGGAGTGGCTGGAGAAACGGAGGAGTGTCTGGGCGAACGCTGGGTGTGTTTGTGACGTCAAACCAGGAACGACAAGCAGTGAAATGATCGCAGATGCCGAGTAAGTCTGAAGCTACTCAGAAACTGCTACGAGGTGTGTAATCGCAATATTGCGAATACATCGTTCGCAATTTTAAGATGCTAAGATTCACTCCCAGTAGGCGGCGGCTTAGCATGAGCAACTCTGCTAAAATCGCCTTGCGAGCGAACAACTCGGAATGACCTCCATGGTGCGTAATTCAGATGTGCTTTGAGTTGCTATTACTGCTGCTTCCTGTTATATAACGCTGCAGTGATAGCGCTGTATGGTGATGCAGCAGTAGGCGTCTATTACAAGCAGACCCTTCCTGCTGCAGTAGTGATCCGAGCTGCATCCTAGGACGCACCATTGGATCACTCAGTCACCATCGGGCGGCTTATGGCACCTATGGTGCAGTACAAACTGCCCGTCACAGAGGCCAGGAAATCTCTGTCCTACGATGGAGATCCCGGACCTCTACCAACCCCCTAGATGACAGCAACATCGCTCCGTATTCGCAAATGGAAACGTTGCCTCCCTCTCCCCACACCCAAAACAGCAGCAGACTATCAATCAGTGACAGCAACACAGCTCCATTTTCACAAATGGAAGCGTTGCCTCCCTCTTCCCACACCCAAAATAGCAGCAGACTATCAATCAGTGACATGCAGCTGTCCTGCTTCTGAAGTCGTAGGATCCATTTGCCCACATGCAGAACAGGTCCTGCACATGCGCAAAGTGCCAAACATAGGGGCAGATGTATTAAGCCTGGAGAATAAAGCAGTGAGAAGTGCACCAGCCAATCAGCTCCAATATGTAAATTGACAGGAGCTGGCTGGCTGGTGCATTATCACCTTGCACTTATCACCGCTTTATCTCTTCTCCAGTCTTAATACATCCATTGGTACTTTTCACGTGATAGTGCAGGTCCAACCGCATCCGTATGACCCCTACTGTCACACACATATAAACATACATATGTACAGTCACACACACACATAAGTCACATACAGTACATACATACAGTATGGTGGATTTCAAACATAATTTGCACTGACAGCCAGCCAGGAGTGCAAGCTGAAATGTGCAAAAAGTGACCCGTTTGGGTGCACAAACAGCACTTTTCGGGATCGCGTCCATTAGTTTAGTCGGTTTTAGTGCTTTATGCAGCTAAACTCTACAGTAATGGGCACGATCAGCACGATAAAGGGGATCAAATGAATATCGCCCCTGCAATCTCCTGTCACTTTAGATACGAAAACAGGGAGCGGAGGGGGAGGGTGTCAACCCCAAAAACAGGAATTCTAATTTTTATTCACTTCATCAGTAGTAAAAAAAGAGTAGCATCAAAGTTTTGGTCCTGGAACTGGACCTTGAAGAAGGTCCAAATCCATGACCGAAACATTGATGCAATTTTTTTTCTCTTACGTCCTAGAGGATGCTGGGGACTCCGTAAGGACCATGGGATATAGACGGGCTCCACAGGAGACATGGGCACTATAAAGAACTTTAGAATGGGTGTGCACTGGCTCCTCCCTCTATGCCCCTCCTCCAGACCTCAGTTAGATCCTGTGCCCAGAGGAGACTGGGTGCATTACAAGGGAGCTCTACTGAGTTTCTCTGAAAAAAGAATTTTGTTAGGTTTTTTTTTTCAGGGAGCACTGCTGGCAACAGGCTCCCTGCATCGTGGGACTGAGGGGAGAGAAGCAGACCTACTTAACTGATAGGCTCTGCTTCTTAGGCTACTGGACACCATTAGCTCCAGAGGGTCGGAACGCAGGTCTCACCCTCGCCGTTCATCCTGGAGCCGCGCCGCCGTCCTCCTCACAGAGCCGGAAGATAGAAGCCGGGTGAGCATGAGAAGAAAGAAGACTTCAAAGGCGGCAGAAGACTTCAGTTCTTCAGTGAGGTAACGCGCAGCAGTAACGCTGCACGCCATTGCTCCCACACACACACACACACACACACAACAGCGGGCACTGTAAGGGTGCAGGGCGCAGGGGGGTGCCCTGGGCAGCAATTAATAGCCTCAAGGGTACTGGCAGATGTGTATATATACTGCGGAGGCAGAATATTATTAACCCCCGCCAGTTTTTGGATTATTTGAGCGGGACCAAAGCCCGCCGCTGAGGGGGTGGGGCTTGATCCTCCAGCACTAACCAGCGCCATTTTCTCCACAGCACATGCAGAGAAGCTGGCTCCCCGGACTCTCCCCTGCTGAACACGGTCTCAGAGGGCAAAAAAGAGGGGGGGGGGGGGCACATGTAATTGGCGCAGTGAGTGTTATTATATATATTTATATATATATATATATATATATATATATATATATATATATAAAAGCGTTGTCCTACTGGGATTTCATTCCAGGGTCTGGTGGCGCTGGGTGTGTGCTGGCATACTCTCTCTCTGTCTCTCCAAAGGGCCTTATTGGGGAACTGTCTCCATATTGTTAATTCCCTGAATGTGTGGGGTGTCAGTACGTGTGTGTCAGCATGTCTGAAGCGGAAGGCTCTTCTAGGGAGGAGGTGGAGTAGATGATTGTGGTGTCTCCGTCGGCAACGCCGACACCTGACTGGTTGGATATGTTGAATGTTTTAAATGCAAATGTGTCTTTATTACATAAGAGATTGGACAAAGCAGAGTCCAGGGATAAAGCAGGGAGTCAATCCATGGCTTTAACTGTGTCACAGGGCCCTTCAGGGTCTCAGAAACGCCCACTGTCCCAAGTAGCAGACACTGATACCGACACGGATTCTGACTCCAGTGTCGACTACGATGATGCGAGGTTACACCCAAGGGTGGCCAAAAGTATTCATTATATGATTATTGCAATAAAAGATGTTTTGCATATTACAGATGACCCCTCATTAAAGACGCAGTCCTATATATGAGAGATGCTCAGAGAGACGTTGGCCTGCTAGGTTCGAGAGCCAACGCCATGGCGATTTCTGCTAGGTGAGCCCTGTGGACCCGCCAGTGGATGGGAGATGCCGACTCAAAGAGGCATATGGAGGTTTTGCCTTACAAGGGTGAGGACTTATTTGGGGAAGGTCTTACGGACCTGGTTTCCACAGCTACTGCAGGTAAATCTACTTTTTTACCTTATGTTTCCTCACAGCAAGAGTAAACGCCACAATATCAGATGCAGTCCTTTCGGTCGCATAAGTCCAGAAGAGGTCGGGGCTCTTCCTTCCTCGCCGGAGGCAAGGGTAGAGGGAAAAAACTGCCCGCTACGGCTAGTTCCCAGGAGCAGAAGTCCTCCCCGGCTTCTACTAAATCCACCGCGTGACGCTGGGGCTCCACTAAGGGAGTCTGACCCGGTGGGGGCACGTCTTCGACTCTTCAGCCACATCTGGGTTCAATCAGAAGTGGATCCCTGGGCAATGGAAATTGTATCCCAGGGTTACAAGCTGGAATTCGAAGACGTGCCTCCTCGCCGGTTTTTCAAATCGGCCTTACCAGCTTCTCCCCCAGAAAGGGAGATAGTTTTAGCGGCAATTCAAAAACTGTGTCATCAACAAGTGGTTGTCAAGGTTTCCCTACTTCAACAAGGGAAGGGGTACTATTCAACCCTGTTCGTGGTCCCGAAACCAGATGGCTCGGTCAGACCCATTCTGAATTTAAAATCTCTAAACCTGTACTTGAAAAGGTTCAAGTTCAAGATGGAATCGCTCAGGGCGGTTATCGCCAGCCTGGAAGGGGGGATTTTATGTTGTCACTAGACATAAAGGATGCATACCTTCATGTCCCCATATATCCTCATCAGGCGTACCTGAGATTCGCTGTACAGGACTGTCATTACCAGTTTCAGACATTGCCATTTGGGCTTTCCACGGCCCCGAGGATTTTCACCAAGGTAATGGCGGAAATGATGGTACTCCTGCGCAGGCAGGGAGTCACAATTATCCCGTACTAAGACGGTCTCCTGATAAAAGCGAGATCGAGAGAACAGTTGCTGTAAAGCATGTCGCTCTCCCTAAGAGTACTGCAGCAACACGGCTGGATTCTAAATCTACCAAATTCACAGTTGATTCCAACGACCCGGTTGACCTTCTTGGGCATGATTCTGGACACGGAGCAAAGGAGGGTTTTTCTCCCGATGGAAAAAGCCCAGGAACTCCAGAACTTGGTCAGAGACCTGTTGAAATCAAAAAGTATGTCGGTCCATTAATGCACTCGAGTGCTGGGAAAAATGGTGATGTCCTACGAGGCCATTCCCTTCGGCAGGTTTCATGCGAGGACTTTTCAGTGGGACCTTCTGGACAAGTGGTCCGGGTCCCATCTACACATTCATTGAAAAATCAGCCTGTCCCCCAGGGCCAGGGTGTCTCTCCTGTGGTGGCTGCAGAGTGCTCATCTTCTAGAGGGTAGCAGGTTCGGCGTTCAGGACTGGGTTCTGGTGTCCACGGACGCGTGCCTCCGAGGATGGGGAGCAGTCACACAAGGAAGAAACTTCCAGGGACTATGGTCAAGCCAGGAGGCTTGTCTACACATCAACGTACTGGAATTGAGGGCAATATACAACTGCCTGCGTCAGGCGGAGAATCTTCTTCGCGACCTACTAGTTCTGATTCAATCAGACAACGTCACAGCCGTGGCTCATGTAAACCGCCAAGGCGGGACAAGGAGCAGAGTGGCAATGGCGGAAGCCACCAGGATTCTTCGCTGGGCGGAAAATCACGTAAGCGCTCTGTCAGTAGTCTTCATTCCGGGAGTGGACAACTGGGAAGCCGACTTCCTCAGCAGACATGATCTCCATCCAGGAGAGTGGGGACTTCATCAAGAAGTTTTTGCAGAGATAACAAGTCTTTAGGGACTTCCTCAAATAGACATGATGGCATCACGCCTCAACAAGAAGCTTCGGAGGTATTGTGCCAGGTCAAGGGACCCTCAGGCAGTATCGGTGGATGCCCTGGTGACACCGTGGGTGTTTCAGTCGGTCTATGTGTTCCCTCCTCTTCCACTCATCTCAAAGATATTGAGAAACATAAGACGAAAAAGAGTGCAGACAATACTCATTGTTCCAGATTGGCCTCGAAGGGCCTGGTATTCAGATCTTCAGGAAATGCTCACAGAAGATCCGTGGCCTCTTCCTCTCTGAGAGGACCTGTTGCAACAGGGGCCCTGCGTGTTCCAAGACTTACCGCGGTTACGTTTGACGGCATGGCGGTTGAACACCGAATCCTAGCTGGGAAAGGCATTCCGGATGAAGTAATCCCTACTCTGATAAAGGCTAGGAAGGAGGTGACGGCGAAACATTATCACCGCATCTGGAGAAAGTTGTATCTTGGTGTGAATCCAAGAATGTTCCTATGGAAGATTTCCATCTGGGCCGTTTTCTCCATTTTCTACAGACAGTAGTGAATATGGGACTAAAATTAGGCTCCATTAAGGTACAGATTTCGGCCCTGTCAATTTTCTTTTAGAAAGAATTGGCTTCTCTCCCAGAAGTACAGACTTTTGTAAAGGGAGTGCTGCATATACAGCCTCCTTTTGTGCCTCCAGTGGCACCATGGGACCTTAACGTGGTGTTACAGTTCCTAAAATCACACTGGTATGAACCTCTTCAAATGGTTGAGATGAAATTTCTCACTTGGAAGTGGTCATGTTGTTGGCCTTGGCATCTGCAAGGCGGGTATCCGAATTGGCGGCTTTGTCTCACAAAAGCCCCTATCTGATTTTCCATGTGGATAGAGCTGAATTAAGGACTCGTCCTCAATTTTTGCCTAAGGTAGTTTAATCGTTTCATATGAACCAACCTATTGTGGTACCTGTGGCTACGAATGACTTGGAGGAGTCCAAGCCCCTGGATGTAGTCAGGGCCTTAAAAATTTATGTAGCCAGAATGGCTCGGGTTAGGAAAACAGAGGCACTGTTTGTCCTGCATGCAGCCAACAAGGTTGGCGCTCCTGCTTCTAAGCAGACTATTGCTCGCTGGGTCTGTAACACGATTCAGCAGGCTCATTCTATGGCTGGATTGCCGTTACCAAATTCGGTAAAGGCCCATTCCACTAGGAAGGTGGGCTCTTCTTGAGCGGCTGCCCGAAGCGTCTCGGCATTACAGCTTTGCCGAGCGGCGACTTGGTCGGGTTCAAACACTTTTGCTAAATTCTATAAGTTTGATACCTTGGCTGAGGAGGACCTAATGTTTGCTCAATCGGTGCTGCAGAGTCATCCGCACTCTTCCACCCAGTCTGGAGCTTTGGTATAATCCCCATGGTCCTTACGGAGTCCCCAGCATCCTCTAGGACGTAAGAGAAAGTAAGATTTTAAACCTACCAGTAAATCTTTTTCTCCTAGTCCGTAGAGGATGCTGGGCGCCCGTCCCAGTGCGGACTAAATTCTGCAAGACTGTATATAGTTATTGCTTACATAAGGGTTATGTTACAGTTTTGATCAGTCTCTGGCTGATGCGGTTTTGTTTCATACTGTTAACTGGTTCGTATATTCCAAGTTATACGGTGTGGATGGTGTGGGCTGGTATGAATCTTGCCCTTGGATTAACAAAAATCCTTTCCTTGAACTGTCCGTCTCCTCTGGGCACAGTTTCTCTAACTGAGGTCTGGAGGAGGGGCATAGAGGGAGGAGCCAGTGCACACCCATTCTAAAGTTCTTTATAGTGCCCATGTCTCCTGCGGAGCCAGTCTATACCCCATGGTCCTTACGGAGTCTCCAGCATCCTCTACGGACTAGGAGAAAAAGATTTACCGGTAGGTTTAAAATCTTATTTTTACTACTGGTGAGACTGGTGAGAGCACCCTTGGTTTTCATTTTACAATTATACATACATATGTGCAGTTAGACGCACACATGCATACAATCACACACATACATATATATATATATATATATATATATATATAATGTCACACAGTCATAAACATATAAACAGTAACACACATATACATATAGTGCCCCCTTCTCCCTCATACAATCACATATATATATATATATATATATATACACATACATACATACATACATACATACATACATAATGTCACACACAGGCATAAACATACATACAGTAACACATATACATATAGTGCCCCCTTCTCCCTTTTATATATAGACATATAGTGTCCCCCTTACACATATACATAGTGTACCACTTCACTGTTATACATATAATGTCCCCCCTCCTCTTCTTACACATATACTGTACATATATTTTACCCCCCCTCCTCCCACTTACACACATACCCATAGTGGTACCCCTCCCTCTTACACATATACATACAGTGTCCCCTCTTCTCCTTCTTACACATATAGTGTCCCCTCTCCACCCCCTTACCTCCCTCCACCATCACTGGGTGGGCACACTGTGTGTGTGTGTGTGTGTGTGTGTGTGTGTGTGTGTGTGTGTGTGTGTGTGTGTGTGTATCTGTTCCTGTTCTGCCTCCTCTCCCCCTCTCCCATGCTGCTAGCAGCACTGAATGCACAATGCAGTGAAGCCTTGCCTGCATGATTGGATTCCACCCCCTTCTCCAATTTCATTTTCTACAGCTGAAACCAATGCTGGGGGGCTACCTGAGCAAGGGGGGCCTGGGGTAATGTGCCCTTAATCCAGTACTGTTTTATGCCCTTGGCAAAGCATTGCACTGGGGTCCTACACAGTCATACATGGGAAACAAAAAAATCATAATGTTCCCTTCCTGCAGTCCCATGCCATCTCTCATACAGTGAATGGCTGTTAGCACTCTGATTGGAGGATTGGATAGCTTCAGCCATCCACCAATCAGCATGTTGACAGCCATTCACTGTTTAGTTGCAGACTGGGAGGCAAATAAAGAATGCTGCCTGGCCGCTCTGATTGTGTCACCACCACCCACCACTGTTCGAAGGTCCCAAGAATTGTGGGGCCCTAGGCAGCTGCCCAGTGTGCCTATACGTCAAGATGGTCCTAGCTAAAGCCAGATTTAAGAAACCAGTATTTAGAATATTTAATGTGCGATGTCATTACAAAGTAATAATATTTGGTTTGGACATACCTGACGTAGTATAACGACTGAATACATCTTTACTAATTGGCAGTTTTAACCAGTTCCCTAAGTGTATAATTGGAGAAGGTGTATATGGCAGATCCACAAGGTTAGCACCATCATGCGTGACCATATCTTCATCTGAATAACCATCTACAGAGTATAAGTCACCTTAAAAAAACAGAAATGTGTATTTTATTTGACAAAATATACCATTGCTAACCATAAAGAAATGTAAAGATATAGAACTTACCCTCTGTCCTTGTTCCAGAGCCTCCAAAGCCTTCCTCAATATTACCATAGAAATGTGAGTAAAAATCTGTGAAAATTAAGAACATTAGGTCTAATTCAGCTGGAGGCGCAAATGTGCAAAAATCACTATGAAATCAATTTCTGCACACAAGAGCATTTGTGCGTACGCTCATGTGGAAGGTCTTAAACTGCGTTCTCTTCAAGAGTGCCACGTTTTATGGGCACTGACAATTCATTTTAGGGATGCGGCTAGGACAATGGAGGCATGTCTGGGCCATTGAAGGGGGCAGGCACCTGCAACCGAAAAGATGGCGACCCTCTGATTGTGCCGCTAGGCTGTGTAGACAGGGCGCTACCTTAATACTGCATGCGCATCGTGGTACAGCGATGCGCTTGTATGTAAGCGGAGGGGGGGGGCAGGAGCCGACATGCGGGGCAGCCTTGCCCTGTGCTGGGTGGCCCTCCGCATGTTAAGGAAAAGAGTTGTAGTTTTGTGACTTTTCGTAAAACTACAACTCAAGATGAATTAGGCCCGTGGTTATTTGTTTATTTATTTACTTATTTTAATTTTAGCTTACTTATTCCACAAAAAAAAGAAAAAGAAATTTCACACTTAAAATACTGTTCCACAGTAATAAGGCATTTTTTTATGTTGTATATGCAGGTTGTCCACTCAAGTGGACATGTGTGTAACTTCTTTAGTTTTATTATTTTAAACTTTTTGTGTTTGTATAAGCCCTGCAAAACATTTTTAAATCCTTCATTAGTTTATCGTAAATCGTGCATGGAAAGGTAAAAATTCTCACCGAGTAGCTGCTAATTAACTTAGACTTTTAATTTAATTTTCTGCTTTATTTTTTAGGTTTATCAATTATATATTTTAATTTATCTTTGATGCTATGCTAATACTCCTCATGTTATTCTATTTTTTTTTTTATCTACTATTTTTATACCCAACCCTTTTTTTTTGTTTGCAATAGTGAAACTGTATTTTCATTTAAACACTGTTTATCCAGGTTACAGAACAGTAATTTTATGTCTGTAATATTAATAAAAGTATCCATTTCATTTTATATACTTTCTGGTATTTTTTTTTTTACTTACCAGGAGCTACAACTATTAGTAAGTAAAAAGCCTTGGACCTGTGCATTCACAGCTCATGTATAACAATAATGCCACTCTGGACCATCATCTAGCATTCACATTCATTTAAATGACAGAGATTTATTTGTTTCCTCAGTTTCCAGGATCCCCCCACTCTCCTTTGGCTGCTTTTCTGGGTGCCCTTTGGTGCTGCCCATAAATCATTTGAAGCACTGATATAGGTATAGCAATATTGAATTAGATTATGTGGGCATCTCTGCTATTTTTTTGGATTCATTGCTGTATAAGATTTGAATATCCTTACATTATCAGAGTGATCGAATGGCTGAATAGCAATATGTAAAAAAAATACTTTTGTTGTGTTGGATTTACAGCATAAATATATTTTAATCAAAATGAAATGCGTTAGCTGTATTTGCAAATGTTTCTCATAATTTACTGTAATCCCAGTATTTGATCTCTTTCACTGGATAAAGCAACTTTATTGCTATCGTGAAACATCACTTTTAGATTTTGGAACTTTGAAACTTATCATTGCAGATATATGGAAAGGTAACAAGACCTCTAACATATGTAATGTCTCTATTTCATTCTAATTTCTCTTCAGGCAGGAAAAAGTAGGTCCCTGCTTCCCCTCATGGCCATTAGACCGCGCCTCATATCAGTCACACTGTCCCAACATCAGTTGTAAGTTGGCTGGGATGGCGGAAAAACATGGTCAAACATTGAGGTGCATAGTGTGATCAGATTTCTGCGTCTAAAGAGATCAGCAGCTGAAATGAATCGCCAACTTCCAGCGGTGATAACGTCATGTTACAGAAACAGGCTTGGGTTTTGTGCACTGTCTTTGATATTGGCAGGCCAGACGTCCAAGATGAGCAGTGACCCAGATGGTCATTGGGATGTACATGGACCATCCTCCTTACAGCCCTGACCTGGCACAGAGTGATTTCCATCTTTTTGGACTATTGAAGAAATACCTGCGTAGAAGGCAATTTGCAACCGACACTGACGTTCAGCAACTTGTCATGTCCTGGCTTGAGTTGCGTGACACCGATTTCTTCTATGCCAGGATAGATGCCTTGGTGTACTGTTGTAACAGATGCTTAAACAAGTATGGGGACTATGTGGAAAAAATAATCTCTACCAAGGCCACATTGATTAAATGTGTATGTACAAGATGAATAAATTTACACAATGAGGTCTCTCTACCTTATTATGGAACCACCCTCGTATGTTTTCAGCAGCTTACCATAAAGGACCCCTCCTTCACAGCTCCCGGCCTGTGAGGAAATATGGGAGTCAGGGTCCATTCCTCAAGCTGCAAGCTTCTACCAACGTAGTCTCTGTACTGTGGATGTTCAGTTATTGTTTGAGAAGGCAGTTTTTTTTTTGTTATCTGCGTTCAGCTTTATGGATAAAATTTCAGATATTATTGCAAAGAACTCCGCCAATTAAGACCTGGAGTTGGATTCATTGTGTCCTTTTAATTTTCTGAATTTCACCTTTAATTCAGTTACTTATATACTTGTGTATGTAACTTTATTGTGCTTTATCAGGAATAATAGAGTTCATATTTTATTTAAATCTGAAAACTTGCTATTCGGTGTTTCAAACAGATCTATCAATAATCCCGCTAATAAGACCAGCTTCTATTAGCATGGTGGTAGTGTCTATGTAACTATAGGAGCCCCATACTTGGAGTTTGCCTTTTGCCTGGACAGAGCATTACTTTGGGTTTGATGGAAGAATGTTTATATTGAGTTCATTATGCAAAATATTCAGTAGCAAACATCTGTTTAACATGTGTGAGTAAAAGAGAACCATAACTCACCATTATGTGTCTGATTCCTTACATGGCTAGGTATATGAATTCCACCCTCTCCGTCTCCACTTAAGAAGCCACTTACTCCATCGTATGTGTGCAGTGCTGGATTTCAATATAAAGAATATATTTTTTATTTTCTCTATTTTATTACTTACCCTTAAATTTCTCTAGATGTTAAGCAAAGAAGAAAAAAAACATATATATATATATATATATATATATATATATATATCCATTGTAGAAGAGCCGCACTCACATGTCGTTAATAATCACAGTTGCTGGGGTGCAAAATCCAGGAACAGGTCCTATCAGAATTCAGAACAAAGTTCCACGATACATGTGCACAAATAAGGATGCACTCACCAGACTTCTCCAGGGTGAAATTGATAGATTTTAATCCAGACAGCACATACTCACAAACAGAAGGTCAACGTTTCGGCTCACAGCAGAGCCTTTGTCAAAACCAGATTACAAGGTTGCCATCTCCCTAGCACTGCTCTGAATAGTGAAACCATATATACCCTTGGTGCAGCCACACCCCCCAATCATCCAATTAGCAGCATGTACAAACAGGCCATCATTAAGCTAATATCAGCCAGCTGTCACAGGGTAAGGCCAAATACACATACACAGCACAAACCAGACACTAGAGATGAGCGGGTTCGGTTTCTCTGAATCCGAACCCGCACGAACTTCATGTTTTTTTCACGGGTCCGAGCAGACTCGGATCCTCCCGCCTTGCTCGGTTAACCCGAGCGCGCCCGAACGTCATCATGACGCTGTCGGATTCTCGCGAGACTCGGATTCTATATAAGGAGCCGCGCGTCGCCGCCATTTTCACACGTGCATTGAGATTGATAGGGAGAGGACGTGGCTGGCGTCCTCTCCATTTAGATTAGGGTTGAGAGAGAGAGAGAGAGATTGACCTGAGGCTGTGATACTGTAGAAGAGAGTGCAGAGTTTAGTGACTGACGACCACAGTGACCACCAGACAGTGCAGTTGTTTGTTTTATTTAATATATCCGTTCTCTGCCTGAAAAAAACGATACACACAGTGACTCAGTCACATACCATATCTGTGTGCACTGCTCAGCCCAGTGTGCTGCATCAATGTATATATATATATCTGACTGTGCTCTGCTCACACAGCTTATAATTGTGGGGGAGACTGGGGAGCACTGCAGTGCCAGTTATAGGTTATAGCAGGAGCCAGGAGTACATAATATTATATTAAAATTAAACAGTGCACACTTTTGCTGCAGGAGTGCCACTGCCAGTGTGACTAGTGACCAGTGACCTGACCACCAGTATATATAATATTAGTAGTATACTATCTCTTTATCAACCAGTCTATATTAGCAGCAGACACAGTACAGTGCGGTAGTTCACGGCTGTGGCTACCTCTGTGTCGGCACTCGGCAGCCCGTCCATAATTGTATATACCACCTAACCGTGGTTTTTTTTTCTTTCTTTATAGTCATACTAGTTACGAGTATACTATCTCTTTATCAACCAGTCTATATTAGCAGCAGACACAGTACAGTGCGGTAGTTCACGGCTGTGGCTACCTCTGTGTCGGCACTCGGCAGCCCGTCCATAATTGTATATACCACCTAACCGTGGTTTTTTTTTCTTTCTTTATACATACATACTAGTTACGAGTATACTATCTCTTTATCAACCAGTCTATATTAGCAGCAGACACAGTACAGTGCGGTAGTTCACGGCTGTGGCTACCTCTGTGTCGGCACTCGGCAGCCCGTCCATAATTGTATATACCACCTAACCGTGGTTTTTCTTTCTTTCTTTATACATACATACTAGTTACGAGTATACTATCTCTTTATCAACCAGTCTATATATTAGCAGCAGACACAGTACAGTGCGGTAGTTCACGGCTGTGGCTACCTCTGTGTCGGCACTCGGCAGCCCGTCCATAATTGTATATACCACCTAACCGTGGTTTTTTTTTCTTTCTTTATACATACATACTAGTTACGAGTATACTATCTCTTTATCAACCAGTCTATATATTAGCAGCAGACACAGTACAGTGCGGTAGTTCACGGCTGTGGCTACCTCTGTGTCGGCACTCGGCAGCCCGTCCATAATTGTATATACCACCTAACCGTGGTTTTTTTTTCTTTCTTTATACATACATACTAGTTACGAGTATACTATCTCTTTATCAACCAGTCTATATTAGCAGCAGACACAGTACAGTGCGGTAGTTCACGGCTGTGGCTACCTCTGTGTCGGCACTCGGCAGCCCGTCCATAATTGTATATACCACCTAACCGTGGTTTTTTTTTCTTTCTTTATACATACATACTAGTTACGAGTATACTATCTCTTTATCAACCAGTCTATATATTAGCAGCAGACACAGTACAGTGCGGTAGTTCACGGCTGTGGCTACCTCTGTGTCGGCACTCGGCAGCCCGTCCATAATTGTATATACCACCTAACCGTGTTTTTTTTTTTCTTTCTATATAGTCATACTAGTTACGAGTATACTATCTCTTTATCAACCAGTCTATATTAGCAGCAGACACAGTACAGTGCGGTAGTTCACGGCTGTGGCTACCTCTGTGTCGGCACTCGGCAGCCCGTCCATAATTGTATATACCACCTAACCGTGGTTTTTTTTTCTTTCTTTATACATACATACTAGTTACGAGTATACTATCTCTTTATCAACCAGTCTATATTAGCAGCAGACACAGTACAGTGCGGTAGTTCACGGCTGTGGCTACCTCTGTGTCGGCACTCGGCAGCCCGTCCATAATTGTATATACCACCTAACCGTGGTTTTTTTTTCTTTCTTTATACATACATACTAGTTACGAGTATACTATCTCTTTATCAACCAGTCTATATATTAGCAGCAGACACAGTACAGTGCGGTAGTTCACGGCTGTGGCTACCTCTGTGTCGGCACTCGGCAGCCCGTCCATAATTGTATATACCACCTAACCGTGGTTTTTTTTTCTTTCTTTATACATACATACTAGTTACGAGTATACTATCTCTTTATCAACCAGTCTATATATTAGCAGCAGACACAGTACAGTGCGGTAGTTCACGGCTGTGGCTACCTCTGTGTCGGCACTCGGCAGCCCGTCCATAATTGTATATACCACCTAACCGTGGTTTTTCTTTCTTTCTTTATACATACATACTAGTTACGAGTATACTATCTCTTTATCAACCAGTCTATATTAGCAGCAGACACAGTACAGTACGGTAGTTCACGGCTGTGGCTACCTCTGTGTCGGCACTCGGCAGCCCGTCCATAATTGTATATACCACCTAACCGTGGTTTTTTTTTCTTTCTTTATACATACATACTAGTTAAGAGTATACTATCTCTTTATCAACCAGTCTATATATTAGCAGCAGACACAGTACAGTGCGGTAGTTCACGGCTGTGGCTACCTCTGTGTCGGCACTCGGCAGCCCGTCCATAATTGTATATACCACCTAACCGTGGTTTTTTTTTCTTTCTTTATACATACATACTAGTTACGAGTATACTATCTCTTTATCAACCAGTCTATATTAGCAGCAGACACAGTACAGTGCGGTAGTTCACGGCTGTGGCTACCTCTGTGTCGGCACTCGGCAGCCCGTCCATAATTGTATATACCACCTAACCGTGGTTTTTTTTTCTTTCTTTATACATACATACTAGTTACGAGTATACTATCTCTTTATCAACCAGTCTATATATTAGCAGCAGACACAGTACAGTGCGGTAGTTCATGGCTGTGGCTACCTCTGTGTCGGCACTCGGCAGCCCGTCCATAATTGTATATACCACCTAACCGTGGTTTTTTTTTCTTTCTTTATAGTCATACTAGTTACGAGTATACTATCTCTTTATCAACCAGTCTATATTAGCAGCAGACACAGTACAGTGCGGTAGTTCACGGCTGTGGCTACCTCTGTGTCGGCACTCGGCAGCCCGTCCATAATTGTATATACCACCTAACCGTGGTTTTTTTTTCTTTCTTTATACATACATACTAGTTACGAGTATACTATCTCTTTATCAACCAGTCTATATTAGCAGCAGACACAGTACAGTGCGGTAGTTCACGGCTGTGGCTACCTCTGTGTCGGCACTCGGCAGCCCGTCCATAATTGTATATACCACCTAACCGTGGTTTTTTTTTCTTTCTTTATACATACATACTAGTTACGAGTATACTATCTCTTTATCAACCAGTCTATATATTAGCAGCAGACACAGTACAGTGCGGTAGTTCACGGCTGTGGCTACCTCTGTGTCAGCACTCGGCAGCCCGTCCATAATTGTATATACCACCTAACCGTGTTTTTTTTTTCTTTCTTTATACATACATACTAGTTACGAGTATACTATCTCTTTATCAACCAGTCTATATATTAGCAGCAGACACAGTACAGTGCGGTAGTTCACGGCTGTGGCTACCTCTGTGTCGGCACTCGGCAACCCGTCCATAATTGTATATACCACCTAACCGTGGTTTTTCTTTCTTTCTTTATACATACATACTAGTTACGAGTATACTATCTCTTTATCAACCAGTCTATATTAGCAGCAGACACAGTACAGTACGGTAGTTCACGGCTGTGGCTACCTCTGTGTCTGCACTCGGCAGGCAGTCCATAATTGTATACTAGTATCCATCTCCATTGTTTACCTGAGGTGCCTTTTAGTTGTGCCTATTAAAATATGGAGAACAAAAATGTTGAGGTTCCAAAATTAGGGAAAGATCAAGATCCACTTCCACCTCGTGCTGAAGCTGCTGCCACTAGTCATGGCCGAGACGATGAAATGCCAGCAACGTCGTCTGCCAAGGCCGATGCCCAATGTCATAGTACAGAGCATGTCAAATCCAAAACACCAAATATCAGAAAAAAAAGGACTCCAAAACCTAAAATAAAATTGTCGGAGGAGAAGCGTAAACTTGCCAATATGCCATTTACGACACGGAGTGGCAAGGAACGGCTGAGGCCCTGGCCTATGTTCATGGCTAGTGGTTCAGCTTCACATGAGGATGGAAGCACTCAGCCTCTCGCTAGAAAAATGAAAAGACTCAAGCTGGCAAAAGCAGCACAGCAAAGAACTGTGCATTCTTCGAAATCCCAAATCCACAAGGAGAGTCCAATTGTGTCGGTTGCGATGCCTGACCTTCCCAACACTGGACGTGAAGAGCATGCGCCTTCCACCATTTGCACGCCCCCTGCAAGTGCTGGAAGGAGCACCCGCAGTCCAGTTCCTGATAGTCAGATTGAAGATGTCAGTGTTGAAGTACACCAGGATGAGGAGGATATGGGTGTTGCTGGCGCTGGGGAGGAAATTGACCAGGAGGATTCTGATGGTGAGGTGGTTTGTTTAAGTCAGGCACCCGGGGAGACACCTGTTGTCCGTGGGAGGAATATGGCCGTTGACATGCCAGGTGAAAATACCAAAAAAATCAGCTCTTCGGTGTGGAGGTATTTCACCAGAAATGCGGACAACAGGTGTCAAGCCGTGTGTTCCCTTTGTCAAGCTGTAATAAGTAGGGGTAAGGACGTTAACCACCTCGGAACATCCTCCCTTATACGTCACCTGCAGCGCATTCATAATAAGTCAGTGACAAGTTCAAAAACTTTGGGTGACAGCGGAAGCAGTCCACTGACCAGTAAATCCCTTCCTCTTGTAACCAAGCTCACGCAAACCACCCCACCAACTCCCTCAGTGTCAATTTCCTCCTTCCCCAGGAATGCCAATAGTCCTGCAGGCCATGTCACTGGCAATTCTGACGAGTCCTCTCCTGCCTGGGATTCCTCCGATGCATCCTTGCGTGTAACGCCTACTGCTGCTGGCGCTGCTGTTGTTGCCGCTGGGAGTCGATGGTCATCCCAGAGGGGAAGTCGTAAGCCCACTTGTACTACTTCCAGTAAGCAATTGACTGTTCAACAGTCCTTTGCGAGGAAGATGAAATATCACAGCAGTCATCCTACTGCAAAGCGGATAACTGAGGCCTTGACAACTATGTTGGTGTTAGACGTGCGTCCGGTATCCGCCGTTAGTTCACAGGGAACTAGACAATTTATTGAGGCAGTGTGCCCCCGTTACCAAATACCATCTAGGTTCCACTTCTCTAGGCAGGCGATACCGAGAATGTACACGGACGTCAGAAAAAGACTCACCAGTGTCCTAAAAAATGCAGTTGTACCCAATGTCCACTTAACCACGGACATGTGGACAAGTGGAGCAGGGCAGGGTCAGGACTATATGACTGTGACAGCCCACTGGGTAGATGTATGGACTCCCGCCGCAAGAACAGCAGCGGCGGCACCAGTAGCAGCATCTCGCAAACGCCAACTCTTTCCTAGGCAGGCTACGCTTTGTATCACCGCTTTCCAGAATACGCACACAGCTGAAAACCTCTTACGGCAACTGAGGAAGATCATAGCGGAATGGCTTACCCCAATTGGACTCTCCTGTGGATTTGTGGCATCGGACAACGCCAGCAATATTGTGTGTGCATTAAATATGGGCAAATTCCAGCACGTCCCATGTTTTGCACATACCTTGAATTTGGTGGTGCAGAATTATTTAAAAAACGACAGGGGCGTGCAAGAGATGCTGTCGGTGGCCAGAAGAATTGCGGGACACTTTCGGCGTACAGGCACCACGTACAGAAGACTGGAGCACCACCAAAAACTACTGAACCTGCCCTGCCATCATCTGAAGCAAGAAGTGGTAACGAGGTGGAATTCAACCCTCTATATGCTTCAGAGGTTGGAGGAGCAGCAAAAGGCCATTCAAGCCTATACAATTGAGCACGATATAGTAGGTGGAATGCACCTGTCTCAAGCGCAGTGGAGAATGATTTCAACGTTGTGCAAGGTTCTGATGCCCTTTGAACTTGCCACACGTGAAGTCAGTTCAGACACTGCCAGCCTGAGTCAGGTCATTCCCCTCATCAGGCTTTTGCAGAAGAAGCTGGAGACATTGAAGGAGGAGCTAACACGGAGCGATTCCGCTAGGCATGTGGGACTTGTGGATGGAGCCCTTAATTCGCTTAACAAGGATTCACGGGTGGTCAATCTGTTGAAATCAGAGCACTACATTTTGGCCACCGTGCTCGATCCTAGATTTAAAGCCTACCTTGGATCTCTCTTTCCGGCAGACACAAGTCTGCTGGGGTTGAAAGACCTGCTGGTGACAAAATTGTCAAGTCAAGCGGAACGCGACCTGTCAACATCTCCTCCTTCACATTCTCCCGCAACTGGGGGTGCGAGGAAAAGGCTCAGAATTCCGAGCCCACCCGCTGGCGGTGATGCAGGGCAGTCTGGAGCGACTGCTGATGCTGACATCTGGTCCGGACTGAAGGACCTGACAACGATTACGGACATGTCGTCTACTGTCACTGCATATGATTCTCTCAACATTGATAGAATGGTGGAGGATTATATGAGTGACCGCATCCAAGTAGGCACGTCACACTGTCCGTACTTATACTGGCAGGAAAAAGAGGCAATTTGGAGGCCCTTGCACAAACTGGCTTTATTCTACCTAAGTTGCCCTCCCACAAGTGTGTACTCCGAAAGAGTGTTTAGTGCCGCCGCTCACCTTGTCAGCAATCGGCGTACGAGGTTACATCCAGAAAATGTGGAGAAGATGATGTTCATTAAAATGAATTATAATCAATTCCTCCGCGGAGACATTGACCAGCAGCAATTGCCTCCACAAAGTACACAGGGAGCTGAGATGGTGGATTCCAGTGGGGACGAATTGATAATCTGTGAGGAGGGGGATGTACACGGTGATATATCGGAGGGTGATGATGAGGTGGACATCTTGCCTCTGTAGAGCCAGTTTGTGCAAGGAGAGATTAATTGCTTCTTTTTTGGGGGGGTCCAAACCAACCCGTCATATCAGTCACAGTCGTGTGGCAGACCCTGTCACTGAAATGATGGGTTGGTTAAAGTGTGCATGTCCTGTTTTGTTTATACAACATAAGGGTGGGTGGGAGGGCCCAAGGACAATTCCATCTTGCACCTCTTTTTTCTTTTCTTTTTCTTTGCATCATGTGCTGATTGGGGAGGGTTTTTTGGAAGGGACATCCTGCGTGACACTGCAGTGCCACTCCTAAATGGGCCCGGTGTTTGTGTCGGCCACTAGGGTCGCTAATCTTACTCACACAGTCAGCTACCTCATTGCGCCTCTTTTTTTCTTTGCGTCATGTGCTGTTTGGGGAGGGTTTTTTGGAAGGGACATCCTGCGTGACACTGCAGTGCCACTCCTAGATGGGCCCGGTGTTTGTGTCGGCCACTAGGGTCGCTAATCTTACTCACACAGCTACCTCATTGCGCCTCTTTTTTTCTTTGCGTCATGTGCTGTTTGGGGAGGGTTTTTTGGAAGGGACATCCTGCGTGACACTGCAGTGCCACTCCTAGATGGGCCCGGTGTTTGTGTCAGCCACTAGGGTCGCTAATCTTACTCACACAGCTACCTCATTGCGCCTCTTTTTTTCTTTGCGTCATGTGCTGTTTGGGGAGGGTTTTTTGGAAGGGCCATCCTGCGTGACACTGCAGTGCCACTCCTAGATGGGCCCGGTGTTTGTGTCGGCCACTAGGGTCGCTAATCTTACTCACACAGCTACCTCATTGCGCCTCTTTTTTTCTTTGCGTCATGTGCTGTTTGGGGAGGGTTTTTTGGAAGGGACATCCTGCGTGACACTGCAGTGCCACTCCTAGATGGGCCCGGTGTTTGTGTCGGCCACTAGGGTCGCTTATCTTACTCACACAGCGACCTCGGTGCAAATTTTAGGACTAAAAATAATATTGTGAGGTGTGAGGTATTCAGAATAGACTGAAAATGAGTGTAAATTATGGTTTTTGAGGTTAATAATACTTTGGGATCAAAATGACCCCCAAATTCTATGATTTAAGCTGTTTTTTAGTGTTTTTTGAAAAAAACACCCGAATCCAAAACACACCCGAATCCGACAAAAAAAATTCGGTGAGGTTTTGCCAAAACACGTTCGAACCCAAAACACGGCCGCGGAACCGAACCCAAAACCAAAACACAAAACCCGAAAAATTTCAGGCGCTCATCTCTACCAGACACACACATAAATTGATTTTAAAACAACTCATTGTGGCCACACAAGGAGTCTAACATCGTGTGTGGAACGCACGCCGGTATAGTGACCCGCACGGCACTTCCTGTGAGCCGCGCATCACTTCCCATCCGGCGTTGCCAAGTAACGGCGCCGTGAGTAAAGCAGACCACATTAGCTTATGTAAACCACATTGGAGTGAACAACCAAAGTATCCACTACAGATCCTCATATAGGCCAGATACATAATCAGGATAAATCAATCGATTACCTAGCAACCTGTGATATTTGAGCTGCCACAGGGATTTCTATACCGCATCACTTCCGGTCGCTTGTAGCCAGGCAACAAATACCCAGTTGCTAACACAAATTACGTTAACCTCAGATTGAAAAAACATTGTGCATAAATGTACACGGCTGTATATTTTTTATTGAGTTTATTTTTTAGATTGAGTTTATATGTACTCCACTAGGTTTATGTGCATCTCGTGATGCGATTTTTCCTTGTGGTTTTTATAGGTTTTGGGGATCTATGTTTAGCACTATGTTTAGTCATTTTTAAATGTTTATACTTGCAATGCCCTGATGACTATTCTGATGGGTGCCTGTGTGCTATTGGTGCAGCCCGCCTGTTAATCATACTATCGATTGTGACATTCCTGTTTACTTTGGTAGTAAGGGGATAGGGTTGGTTCTTGCTGACCCTTACATATGTTTGCTATATATTGGGGGAGTTCAACAGCTGTGTACATTTATGCACAATGTTTTTTCAATCTGAGGTAAACGTAATTTGTGTTAGCAACTGGGTATTTGTTGCCTGGCTACAAGCGACCGGAAGTGGTGCGGTATAGAAATCCCTGTGGCAGCTCAAATACCACAGGTTGCTAGGTAATCGATTGATTTATCCTGATTATGTATCTCGCCTATATGAGGATCTGTAGTGGATACTTTGGTTGTTCACTCCGATGTGGTTTACATAAGCTAATGTGGTCTGCTTTACTCACGGCGCAGTTACTTGGCAACGCCGGACGGGAAGTGATGCGCAGCTCACAGGAAGTGCCATGCGTGTCACTGTACTGGCGTGCGTTCCACACACGATGTTAGACTCCTTGTGTGGCCATAATGAGTTGTTTTAAAATCAATTTATGTGTGTGTCTGGTTTGTGCTGTGTATGTGTATTTGGCCTTACCCTGTGACAGCTGGCTGATATTAGCTTAATGATGGCCTGTTTGTACATGCTGCTAATTGGATGATTGGGGGGTGTGGCTGCACCAAGGGTATATATGGTTTCACTATTCAGAGCAGTGCTAGGGAGATGGCAACCTGGTAATCTGGTCTTGACAAAGGCTCTGCTGTGAGCTGAAACGTTGACCTTCTGTTTGTGAGTATGTGCTGTCTGGATTAAAATCTATCAATTTCACCCTGGAGAAGTCTGGTGAGTGCATCCTTATTTGTGCACACATATACTAATATATATATATATATATATATATATATATATATTAGTATATGTGTGTGTGTGTATAGTCAAAGTGAGAGGGGCACTCTGTGGCAATGTCAAACAGCAACGTTTTTATGCAAGCTTCAGGATACAGGCAGCAATGTTCCTGGCAGCCATGTGCATATTATGTGTATATATATATATATATATATATATATATATATATATACACATAATATGAGGGATGTCTAGTGACTGTGAGGGTGATATTTATTACCAGTTGCTGTGGTCTTTGAACGGTCCAGCCACGGGCCGAGGTCGACAGACAGGTATCATGAGACTTTAAAGTATACTGCCATTTTCTCTGCATATTATCATGAAAGGCATGATGATTACCTATTGCTGTTTTTTTATTGATATTGGGCATAATTCAGACCTGATCGCAAAAGCAAAATCATTCTCTAATGAGCAAAACCATGTGCACTGCAGGTGTGGCAGATATAACATGTGCAGAGAGAAATAGATTTGGGTGGATTATTTTGTTTCTGAGCGGGGCAAATACTGTCTGCTTTATTTTTTATACTGCAATTTAGATTTCAGTTTGAACACACCCCACCCAAATCTCTCTGCACATGTTACTGTAACACCCAGGTAATTACTGTAATAATAAGTTTCATCCAGGTAACCAATAAAGATATTTTATTATTCTGAAACAGATGGTCTCTGTAGTTGTCTCTCTGCGATGTTCTGCGTGCAAAAGGTTTAACTGTTTACCCTCTGATTTAAGGTCCCAACAACGCCAGAGAATGAGTTTTGCTATAAACACTTCAAGTTACAGGCTATAAAAGAATTAAATATTCACACAAATGCAATTCAATACTAATGAGTACCTATATTTAAACAAACAGGTCAAGAACCACTACCAATATGCAGATTCATGAACATTTACCGCCCCTTTTATCTCCTTAACCTTAACAGTTAATGTCAATATCCCCACACAGCTCAGCTGAATAAGTTAGAGCTGGTGCACGTTGGGTTCCTCTTCCACTTTGACTCCAATAGTTTTTTTTTAAGGGATCAAACTATTGTTGCTGAACAAAAAGAGAGCGCTCTAACTAGGGCCGCTGTACAAAGTTAGTTATGGCTTGCTATCGGATGAGACTGCCGTCTCCTAATCCCGATGAACAGAACAGCTCAGTGCTCTCTTAGTATTATGGGATACTGCAGGCCCGGATTGCTGACTGCTAACTCAGGACTCGACAGGTGTGAGTATTAGAGATGAGCGGGTTCGGTTTCTCTGAATCCGAACCCGCCCGAACTTCATGTTTTTTTACACGGGTCCGAGCGACTCGGATCTTCCCGCCTTGCTCGGTTAACCCGAGCGCGCCCGAACGTCATCATCACGCTGTCGGATTCTCGCGAGGCTCGGATTCTATCGCGAGACTCGGATTCTATATAAGGAGCCGCGCGTCGCGGCCATTTTCACACGTGCATTGAGATTGATAGGGAGAGGACGTGGCTGGCGTCCTCTCCGTTTAGAAATTAAAATAGATAGGAGAGTGAGAGTGAGACACTTCATTTACTTACTGGAGCTTAGGAGGAGTTATACTAGTGACTGATGACCAGTGACCTGACCCACCAGTGCAGTTTTATAATTTATTATTATTTAATAATTCGTTCTGTTCTTGTTCTCTGCCTGAAAAAAACGATACACAGTGACTCAGTCACACTCACATACCATATCTGTGCTCAGCCCAGTGTGCTGCATCATCTATGTATAATATCTGACTGTGCTCACACAGCTTAATTGTGGGGGAGACTGGGGAGCAGTTATAGGTTATAGCAGGAGCCAGGAGTACATATTAAACAGTGCACACTTTTGCTGCCAGAGTGCCACTGCCAGTGTGACTGACCACTGACCACTGTGACCAGTGACCTGACCACACTGACCACCAGTATAGTATATTGTGATTGTCTGCCTGAAAAAGTACACTCGTCGTGTGACTTGTGTGGTGTTTTTTTATTCTATAAAAATTAAAAAAACTCATTCTGCTGACAGACAGTGTCCAGCAGGTCCCTCATTATATAATATATACCTGTCCGGCTGCAGTAGTGATATATATATATTTTTTATATCATTATTTATCATCCAGTCTATACTAGCAGCAGACACAGTACGGTAGTTCACGGCTGTAGCTACCTCTGTGTCGGCACTCGGCAGTCCATCAATAATTGTATACCACCTACCCGTGGTTTTTTTTTTCTTTCTTCTTTATACATACTACATCTCATTATCATCCAGTCTATATTAGCAGCAGACACAGTACAGTACGGTAGTTCACGGCTGTAGCTACCTCTGTGTCGGCACTCGGCAGTCCATCCATAATTGTATACCACCTACCCGTAGTTTTTTTTTCTTTCTTCTTTATACATACTACATCTCATTATCATCCAGTCTATATTAGCAGCAGACACAGTACAGTACGGTAGTTCACGGCTGTAGCTACCTCTGTGTCGGCACTCGGCAGTCCATCCATAATTGTATACCACCTACCCGTGGTTTTTTTTTTCTTTCTTCTTTATACATACTACATCTCATTATCAACCAGTCTATATTAGCAGCAGACACAGTACAGTACGGTAGTTCACGGCTGTAGCTACCTCTGTGTCGGCACTCGGCAGTCCATCCATAATTGTATACCACCTACCCGTGGTTTTTTTTTTCTTTCTTCTTTATACATACTACATCTCATTATCATCCAGTCTATATTAGCAGCAGACACAGTACAGTACGGTAGTTCACGGCTGTAGCTACCTCTGTGTCGGCACTCGGCAGTCCATCCATAATTGTATACCACCTACCCGTGGTTTTTTTTTTCCTTTCTTCTTTATACATACTGCATCTCATTATCATCCAGTCTATATTAGCAGCAGACACAGTACAGTACGGTAGTCCACGGCTGTAGCTACCTCTGTGTCGGCACTCGGCAGTCCATCCATAATTGTATACCACCTACCCGTGGTTTTTTTTTTTTCTTCTTTATACATACTACATCTCATTATCAACCAGTCTATATTAGCAGCAGACACAGTACGGTAGTTCACGGCTGTAGCTACCTCTGTGTCGGCACTCGGCAGTCCATCCATAATTGTATACCACCTACCCGTGGTTTTTTTTTTCTTTCTTCTTTATACATACTACATCTCATTATCATCCAGTCTATATTAGCAGCAGACACAGTACAGTACGGTAGTCCATAGCTGTAGCTATCTCTGTGTCGGCACTCGGCAGTCCATCCATAATTGTATACCACCTACCCGTGGTTTTTTTTTTTCTTTCTTCTTTATACATACTACATCTCATTATCAACCAGTCTATATTAGCAGCAGACACAGTACGGTAGTTCACGGCTGTAGCTACCTCTGTCGGCACTCGGCAGTCCATCCATAATTGTATACCACCTACCCGTGGTTATTTTTTTCTTTCTTCTTTATACATACTACATCTCATTATCATCCAGTCTATATTAGCAGCAGACACAGTACAGTACGGTAGTCCACGGCTGTAGCTACCTCTGTGTCAGCACTCGGCAGTCCATCCATAATTGTATACCACCTACCCGTGGTTTTTTTTTTCTTTCTTCTTTATACATACTACATCTCATTATCATCCAGTCTATATTAGCAGTAGACACAGTACAGTACGGTAGTCCACGGCTGTAGCTACCTCTGTGTCGGCACTCGGCAGTCCATCCATAATTGTATACCACCTACCCGTGGTTTTATTTTTCTTTCTTCTTTATACATACTACATCTCATTATCATCCAGTCTATATTAGCAGCAGACACAGTACAGTACGGTAGTTCACGGCTGTAGCTACCTCTGTGTCGGCACTCGGCAGTCCATCCATAATTGTATACCACCTACCCGTGGTTTTTTTTTTCTTTCTTCTTTATACATACTACATCTCATTATCATCCAGTCTATATTAGCAGCAGACACAGTACAGTACGGTAGTTCACGGCTGTAGCTACCTCTGTGTCGGCACTCGGCAGTCCATCCATAATTGTATACCACCTACCCGTGTTTTTTTTTTCTTTCTTCTTTATACATACTACATATCATTATCATCCAGTCTATATTAGCAGCAGACACAGTACAGTACGGTAGTCCACGGCTGTAGCTACCTCTGTGTCGGCACTCGGCAGTCCATCCATAATTGTATACCACCTACCCGTGGTTTTTTTTTCTTTCTTCTTTATACATACTACATCTCATTATCATCCAGTCTATATTAGCAGCAGACACAGTACAGTACGGTAGTCCACGGCTGTAGCTACCTCTGTGTCGGCACTCGGCAGTCCATCCATAATTGTATACCACCTACCCGTGGTTTTATTTTTCTTTCTTCTTTATACATACTACATCTCATTATCATCCAGTCTATATTAGCAGCAGACACAGTACAGTACGGTAGTTCACGGCTGTAGCTACCTCTGTGTCGGCACTCGGCAGTCCATCCATAATTGTATACCACCTACCCGTGGTTTTTTTTTTCTTTCTTCTTTATACATACTACATCTCATTATCATCCAGTCTATATTAGCAGCAGACACAGTACAGTACGGTAGTCCACGGCTGTAGCTATCTCTGTGTCGGCACTCGGCAGTCCATCCATAATTGTATACCACCTACCCGTGGTTTTTTTTTTTTCTTCTTTATACATACTACATCTCATTATCAACCAGTCTATATTAGCAGCAGACACAGTACGGTAGTTCACGGCTGTAGCTACCTCTGTGTCGGCACTCGGCAGTCCATCCATAATTGTATACTAGTATCCATCCATCTCCATTGTTTACCTGAGGTGCCTTTTAGCTGTGCCTATTAAAATATGGAGAACAAAAATGTTGAGGTTCCAAAATTAGGGAAAGATCAAGATCCACTTCCACCTCGTGCTGAAGCTGCTGCCACTAGTCATGGCCGAGACGATGAAATGCCAGCAACGTCGTCTGCCAAGGCCGATGCCCAATGTCATAGTACAGAGCATGTCAAATACAAAACACCAAATATCAGTAAAAAAGGACTCCAAAACCTAAAATAAAATTGTCGGAGGAGAAGCGTAAACTTGCCAATATGCCATTTACCACACGGAGTGGCAAGGAACGGCTGAGGCCCTGGCCTATGTTCATGGCTAGTGGTTCAGCTTCACATGAGGATGGAAGCACTCAGCCTCTCGCTAGAAAACTGAAAAGACTCAAGCTGGCAAAAGCACCGCAAAGAACTGTGCGTTCTTCGAAATCCCAAATCCACAAGGAGAGTCCAATTGTGTCGGTTGCGATGCCTGACCTTCCCAACACTGGACGTGAAGAGCATGCGCCTTCCACCATTTGCACGCCCCCTGCAAGTGCTGGAAGGAGCACCCGCAGTCCAGTTCCTGATAGTCAGATTGAAGATGTCAGTGTTGAAGTACACCAGGATGAGGAGGATATGGGTGTTGCTGGCGCTGGGGAGGAAATTGACCAGGAGGATTCTGATGGTGAGGTGGTTTGTTTAAGTCAGGCACCCGGGGAGACACCTGTTGTCCGTGGGAGGAATATGGCCACTGACATGCCTGGTGAAAATACCAAAAAAATCAGCTCTTCGGTGTGGAAGTATTTCAACAGAAATGCGGACAACAGGTGTCAAGCCGTGTGTTGCCTTTGTCAAGCTGTAATAAGTAGGGGTAAGGACGTTAACCACCTCGGAACATCCTCCCTTATACGTCACCTGCAGCGCATTCATAATAAGTCAGTGACAAGTTCAAAAACTTTGGGCGACAGCGGAAGCAGTCCACTGACCAGTAAATCCCTTCCTCTTGTAACCAAGCTCACGCAAACCACCCCACCAACTCCCTCAGTATCAATTTCCTCCTTCCCCAGGAATGCCAATAGTCCTGCAGGCCATGTCACTGGCAATTCTGACGAGTCCTCTCCTGCCTGGGATTCCTCCGATGCATCCTTGCGTGTAACGCCTACTGCTGCTGGCGCTGCTGTTGTTGCTGCTGGGAGTCGATGGTCATCCCAGAGGGGAAGTCGTAAGACCACTTGTACTACTTCCACCAAGCAATTGACTGTTCAACAGTCCTTTGCGAGGAAGATGAAATATCACAGCAGTCATCCTACTGCAAAGCGGATAACTGAGGCCTTGGCATCCTGGGTGGTGAGAAACGTGGTTCCGGTATCCATCATTACTGCAGAGCCAACTAGAGACTTGTTGGAGGTACTGTGTCCCCGGTACCAAATACCATCTAGGTTCCATTTCTCTAGGCAGGCGATACCGAAAATGTACACAGACCTCAGAAAAAGAGTCACCAGTGTCCTAAAAAATGCAGCTGTACCCAATGTCCACTTAACCACGGACATGTGGACAAGTGGAGCAGGGCAGGGTCAGGACTATATGACTGTGACAGCCCACTGGGTAGATGTATGGACTCCCGCCGCAAGAACAGCAGCGGCGGCACCAGTAGCAGCCTCTCGCAAACGCCAACTCTTTCCTAGGCAGGCTACGCTTTGTATCACCGCTTTCCAGAATACGCACACAGCTAAAAACCTCTTACGGCAACTGAGGAAGATCATCGCGGAATGGCTTACCCCAATTGGACTCTCCTGTGGATTTGTGGCATCGGACAACGCCAGCAATATTGTGTGTGCATTAAATATGGGCAAATTCCAGCACGTCCCATGTTTTGCACATACCTTGAATTTGGTGGTGCAGAATTATTTAAAAAACGAGAGGGGCGTGCAAGAGATGCTGTCGGTGGCCAGAAGAATTGCGGGACACTTTCGGCGTACAGGCACCACGTACAGAAGACTGGAGCACCACCAAAAACTACTGAACCTGCCCTGCCATCATCTGAAGCAAGAAGTGGTAACGAGGTGGAATTCAACCCTCTATATGCTTCAGAGGTTGGAGGAGCAGCAAAAGGCCATTCAAGCCTATACAATTGAGCACGATATAGGAGGTGGAATGCACCTGTCTCAAGCGCAGTGGAGAATGATTTCAACGTTGTGCAAGGTTCTGATGCCCTTTGAACTTGCCACACGTGAAGTCAGTTCAGACACTGCCAGCCTGAGTCAGGTCATTCCCCTCATCAGGCTTTTGCAGAAGAAGCTGGAGACATTGAAGGAGGAGCTAACACGGAGCGATTCCGCTAGGCATGTGGGACTTGTGGATGGAGCCCTTAATTCGCTTAACAAGGATTCACGGGTGGTCAATCTGTTGAAATCAGAGCACTACATTTTGGCCACCGTGCTCGATCCTAGATTTAAAACCTACCTTGGATCTCTCTTTCCGGCAGACACAAGTCTGCTGGGGTTGAAAGACCTGCTGGTGAGAAAATTGTCAAGTCAAGCGGAACACGACCTGTCAACATCTCCTCCTTCACATTCTCCCGCAACTGGGGGTGCGAGGAAAAGGCTCAGAATTCCGAGCCCACCCGCTGGCGGTGATGCAGGGCAGTCTGGAGCGACTGCTGATGCTGACATCTGGTCCGGACTGAAGGACCTGACAACGATTACGGACATGTCGTCTACTGTCACTGCATATGATTCTCTCAACATTGAAAGAATGGTGGAGGATTATATGAGTGACCGCATCCAAGTAGGCACGTCACACAGTCCGTACTTATACTGGCAGGAAAAAGAGGCAATTTGGAGGCCCTTGCACAATCTGGCTTTATTCTACCTAAGTTGCCCTCCCACAAGTGTGTACTCCGAAAGAGTGTTTAGTGCCGCCGCTCACCTTGTCAGCAATCGGCGTACGAGGTTACATCCAGAAAATGTGGAGAAGATGATGTTCATTAAAATGAATTATAATCAATTCCTCCGCGGAGACATTGACCAGCAGCAATTGTTTCCACAAAGTACACAGGGAGCTGAGATGGTGGATTCCAGTGGGGACGAATTGATAATCTGTGAGGAGCGGGATGTACACGGTGATATATCGGAGGATGATGATGAGGTGGACATCTTGCCTCTGTAGAGCCAGTTTGTGCAAGGAGAGATTAATTGCTTCTTTTTTGGTGGGGGTCCAAACCAACCCGTCATATCAGTCACAGTCGTGTGGCAGACCCTGTCACTGAAATGATGGGTTGGTTAAAGTGTGCATGTCCTGTTTATACAACATAAGGGTGGGTGGGAGGGCCCAAGGACAATTCCATCTTGCACCTCTTTTTTCTTTAATTTTTCTTTGCGTCATGTGCTGTTTGGGGAGGGTTTTTTGGAAGGGCCATCCTGCGTGACACTGCAGTGCCACTCCTAGATGGGCCCGGTGTTTGTGTCGGCCACTAGGGTCGCTTATCTTACTCACACAGCTACCTCATTGCGCCTCTTTTTTTCTTTGCGTCATGTGCTGTTTGGGGAGGGTTTTTTGGAAGGGACATCCTGCGTGACACTGCAGTGACACTCCTAGATGGGCCCGGTGTTTGTGTCGGCCACTAGGGTCGCTTATCTTACTCACACAGCTACCTCATTGCGCCTCTTTTTGCGTCATGTGCTGTTTGGGGAGGGTTTTTTGGAAGGGCCATCCTGCGTGACACTGCAGTGCCACTCCTAGATGGGCCCGGTGTTTGTGTCGGCCACTAGGGTCGCTTATCTTACTCACACAGCTACCTCATTGCGCCTCTTTTTTTCTTTGCATCATGTGCTGTTTGGGGAGGGTTTTTTGGAAGGGACATCCTGCGTGACACTGCAGTGACACTCCTAGATGGGCCCGGTGTTTGTGTCGGCCACTAGGGTCACTTATCTTACTCACACAGCTACCTCATTGCGCCTCTTTTTTTTCTTTGCGTCATGTGCTGTTTGGGGAGGGTTTTTTGGAAGGGACATCCTGCGTGACACTGCAGTGACACTCCTAAATGGGCCCGGTGTTTGTGTCAGCCACTAGGGTCGCTTATCACACAGCTACCTCATTGCGCCTCTTTTTTTCTTTGCGTCATGTGCTGTTTGGGGAGGGTTTTTTGGAAGGGCCATCCTGCGTGACACTGCAGTGACACTCCTAGATGGGCCCGGTGTTTGTGTCGGCCACTAGGGTCGCTTATCTTACTCACACAGTCAGCTACCTCATTGCGCCTCTTTTTTTCTTTGCGTCATGTGCTGTTTGGGGAGGGTTTTTTGGAAGGGACATCCTGCGTGACACTGCAGTGCCACTCCTAGATGGGCCCGGTGTTTGTGTCGGCCACTAGGGTCGCTTATCTTACTCACACAGTCAGCTACCTCGTTGCGCCTCTTTTTTTCTTTGCGTCATGTGCTGTTTGGGGAGGGTTTTTTGGAAGGGACATCCTGCGTGACACTGCAGTGCCACTCCTAGATGGGCCAGGTGTTTGTGTCGGCCACTAGGGTCGCTGAGCTTAGTCATCCAGCGACCTCGGTGCAAATTTTAGGACTAAAAATAATATTGTGAGGTGTGAGGTATTCAGAATAGACTGAAAATGAGTGGAAATGATGGTTTTTGAGGTTAATAATACTTTGGGATCAAAATGACCCCCAAATTCTATGATTTAAGCTGTTTTTTAGGTTTTTTGGAAAAAAACACCTGAATCCAAAACACACCCGAATCCGACAAAAAAAATTCGGTTAGGTTTTGCCAAAACGCGGTCGAACCCAAAACACGGCCGCGGAACCGAACCCAAAACCAAAACACAAAACCCGAAAAATTTCCGGCGCTCATCTCTAGTGAGTATCTCTGCAGGAAATCCTCTAAGCAGTATTCAAGCTGATGGATGTCTTGCGTTACACTACAGGTTAACTACCGTTAGCTAGACTATCTCTGTTTCTCTCTCAGCGTGACTTTTCTCAGAGTCTGAACAAGAAGGCTATAGCCGATTAATACTCCTGACACAGCTGGAGATAAATGTCTTAATGTTTGAATGTTCTTTATTCCTGACTGCAGAACGAATTAACCCGCAGGGACTAAGTTAACAAGTCAATGAATTATAGAAAGGTCTGTACCAATTCCTGACTGAGAAGATGAAAGTTACGACAAATTACAGGGTGCCGTAGGTTGTCGGCTCTAAGCTCCCAAATGTCCCTCTGTGAACTCTATGAAGTATTACTGAATCAGTACTACCAGTACCACTTTCACTGCAGTGGTCCCTCACAGTTTTAAGTCACTAAAAGTTCAGTGCAATATACTCACCACTGTAGTATGGCAATCTCTAGGGCTGGTTGTATTTAATATGTGCTGCTTTGCAACTGAGCTGGGATGTGAGGTGCTCTGCTGAGAATAGGATTTTAATTACCTACCGGTAAATACTTTTCTTGTAGTCCATAAGGGATATTATGAGACTTAGTACGATGGGGTATAGAAAGGGTCCAAAGGAGCCAGTGCACTTTAAATTTCTTCACTGGGTGTGCTGGCTCCTCCCCTCTATGCCCCTACCCACAGGCAGTTATAGGTAAAACAGTGCCCGAAGGAGAAAGGACATACATGAGAGAAGGAACATAACAACAATGAGTGGTGAGATTTACACACCAGCACACCACTAACATACAACAACCAGCAACGGCTGGCGATAAAACAGCAACACCTGAACAGGCAACCAGATCAGAGAAAACCTGCAGAAAAGTCAACGCATAGAGGCGGGCACCCAATATCCCTTATGGACTACGAGAAAAGGATTTACCGGTAGGTAATTAAAATCTTATTTTCTCAAGCATCTATAAGGGATATTGGGGGGACATAGTACGATGAGGATGTCGCAAAGATTCCAGAACGGGCAGGAATGTGCGGAGACTGCTGCAGCACTGCCTACCAAAATGGGTATCCACTTTGGCCAGGGTATCAAACTTTTATAACTTAACAAAAGTGTTCTTCCTTGACCAGGTAGCAGCTTGGCATAGTTGCAAGGCCGAGACTCTGCGGGCAGCCGCCAAGGAAGACCCCACCGATCTTGTAGAGTGGGCCTTTCGAGACTTAGGAACAGGCACGCCTGCCCACACATATGCCTGTTGGATAGTAAGCCTAAGCCAACGAGCAATGGACTGCTTTGAAGCAGGGCAACCCTTTTTCTGTGCATCATAGAGCACGAACAAGGAATCCGTCTTTCTGATCCGAGCCGTTCTCTTGACATAGATCTTCAAGGTTCGCATAGCATCCAATGCCTCCGGAGGAGCAGAAACCCCAAACCTTGATAGAACCACAAGAGGTTGATTCAGGTGGAACGCAGAGACAACCTTCGTCAGGAACTGCTGCCAAGTCCTAAACTCCACTCTGTACTCATAGAAGATCAAGTAAGGGCTTTTACACGATAAGGCCCCTAATTCTGAGACATGCCTAGCAGAAGCCAGGGCCAGTAACATCACCGTCTTCCACGTGAGGTACTTGTCTTCTACCATCATCAGAGGTTCAAACCAGGAGGACTGTAGAAATTCCAACACTATATTCAAAACCCAGGGTGCCGTGGGCGGCACAAAAGACGGTTGAAATCTGGACCTTAATGGAACCCAAACGTAAGCCCTTAAAAACACCAACCTGCAGGAAATGGAGGAAACATCCCAAGTGGAACTCCGCAGGTGGATACAAGCATTTCTCGCACCAAGAGACATATCTCCTCCAGATATGATGATAGTGTTTTGACGTCACAGGTTTCCTGGCCTGAACCATGGTAGCAATAACCTTTTTGGAAAGGCCCTTGTGAGCTAGGATGTTCCGCTCAACTTCCATGCCATCAAACGAAGCCACTGCAAGTCCGGGTAGATGAACGGACCTTGCTGAAGAAGATCTCTTCACAATGGCAGAGGCCAAGGGTCTTCAACGGACATGCCCAAAAGATCTACGTACCAAGCCCCCCGAGGCCAATCCAGGGCAATCAGAATTGCTTGGACTCTTTGATTCCTGATTCGCTTGAGCACCCTTGGGAGCTAGGGAATCGGAGGAAACAGACAGACCTTCTGGTAAAGCCAAAGCAACGTCAGTGCATCTACTGCCTTAGCCTGGGGTTCCCTGGTTCAAAGCAATACCAAAGAAGCTTCTTGTTGAGTCGAGAAGCCATCATGTCTATCTGTGGGCAGCCCCACCGGTTGATGATCTGCTGAAGCAACTCATGGTGGAGCCCCCACTCTCCCGGGTGGAGATTGTGACAATGCAGGAAGTCCGCTTCCCAGTTGTCCACTCCCGTAATGAACATTGCTGACATTGCACTTGCATTTCTTTCTTCCCAGAGGAGTATTTTTGAGACACCTCTCGCATTCAGGCCCTGCTTTTTGTCCCTCCTTGCCGATTGATTTTCGCCACTGCTGTGGCTTTGTAAGGCTGTACCCGGATCACGCGATCCCTGAGGAGAGGCCTGAAGCAGAGCATTGTAGACCACCCAAAGTTCCAGAATGTTGATCGGAAGGAGGGCTTCGTGGGCTGACCTCCTGCCCCGGAACTGGGCCCTTTGGGTGACAGCTCCCCATCCTCTCAGACTCGCTTCTGTCATGAAGAGGATCCAATCCTGAATCACGAAACCCTGGCCTTCCAGGAGATTGGAAGACTGGAGCCACCACAGGAGGGAAATCCTGGCCTGAGGTGACAGCCGTATCCTTTGGTGCATGTGAAGATGTGATCCAGACCAATTGCTCAGGAGATCCAATTGAAATGTTCTGGCATGGAACCTCCCATGTTGGAACGCCTTGTATGAGGCAACCATCTTCACCAACAATCTTATGCAAAGATGGATGGATATTTGAGCAGGTTGGAGAACCATGCGGACCATCTCCTGAAGTGTTCTCGCCGTGTCTTCCGGGAGGAACACCTTCTGGACCACAGTGTCCAGTAACATCCCCAGGAACAGGAGTCGCTGAGTTGGCTCCAGGTGGAACATCTGTAAATTGGCAATCCACCCATGGTGTGACAGAAGCTGGATAGTGTGGTCGATATGGAGCAATAAATGCTCCCTGGATCTTGCTTTCATCAGGAGATCTTCCAGGTAAGGGACAACATTCACCCCCTGGACCCAGAGCTGGAACATCATCTCCGCCATTACCTTTGTGAACACCCTCGGAGCTGTGGACAGGCTGAAGGGCAGTGCCTGGAACTGGTAGTGATCGTCCAGTAGGGTAAACCTCAGATAAGCCTGATGAGGTGGCCAAATCGGAATATGAAGCTAGGCGTCCTTGATATCCAGGGAGACCATGAATTCCTGTTCTTCCAGGCCCACAATCACTGCTCTCAAGGATTCCATTTTGAACTTGAAAACCTTTTAGGTATGGGTTCAAGGACTTTAGATTCAAAATAGGCCTTACCAAACCATCTGGCTTCGGTACCACAAACAGGTTGAAGTAATAACCCTTTCCTCGTTGTTGTCTGGAACAATGATGTGGGACTGGACTAACTTTTGGATGGCCTGTTGCAACATAACTTGCGTATTCTCCAAAGCTGGTAAGCTTGATTTGAAAAATCGTTGGGGAGGAGCACCGTCGAACTCCAGCTTGTAGCCCTGAGAAATGAGGTCTCTGACCCAGGTATCCTGGCAGGAACCCTCCCAGATGTGGCTGAAGTGACGCAGTCGAGCTCCCACCTCGAGATCCCCTCGGGTTGGGTAGGCACCATCATGCTGAGGACTTAGTGGAAGCAGAACTGTTGCTCTGATCCTGAGAACTGGTGTTCGCAGGTCTTCTTGTCTTACCTCTGGTTCCTCTAGCCGCATTGGAGGCACCTCTGGCCCTAGATCTAAATCTGTTAGACTGAACAGATAGCCCAGAGTAGGAACGCCTAGCCAGCGGGGCCCACAGAGGGGAAAAACGTGGATTTCCCCACAGTAACCTTAGAAATCCACGAATCCAACTCAACCCCAAAGAGCCATTTCCCAGAAAAGGGGAGAGATTCCACACTGCGCTTGGACTCTGCATCCGCTATCCATTGATGCAATCAAAAGGCCCATCTCCTTCAGCGAGTCACACAGGACACGTGCAGTGACCAGAGGCATATCACTGGAGAGGCCCTCCTGAATTTCAGTAGCCCACGTATGAATGGCATGGGTCATCCAGCAACCCGCTATGACCGGCCTTTGCGATATACCTGCTGCTGTGTAGGTAGACTTTAGTCTAGTCTCTATTTTTCTGTCACCAGAGTCCTTTATGGTAAAGGAGCCTGGGGCAGCCAGCACTGCTTTTTCTCAGTCGAGAGACTGATAAGTCAACCCCCTGGGGTTCTTTCCATAGTTTCCTACCTTCAGGAGCAAATGAAAAAGTGTGCAAAAATCTTTTTGACACTTGGTATTTTTTGTCTGGATTTTTCCAGGCTAACCTAAACAGGTCATCTAACTCTGCAGAATCAGGGAAATGGACATTAGGCTTGTTCTGTGTAAAGAAAAATGACTGCTGTGATGCAGCGTCCTCTAGAGGCAGTTTTAACACGTTCCGTATAGCCAGAATGAGGGGTTCAATAACCTGAGCAGAAGTGGAATCCCCACTAATGGGATCCAAGTCCTCCCCATCCTCTTGTACATCTTCATCTGAATCAGAGAGTAGAGCAGGCAAACCACGCTTTTGTGGTCCTGAGTTAGAGAGGGGGGGCTGTGTAACATCTGCCCTGGCAGCTAGGTCTGCAACAGCCTGTTGTAGTAGCTGAGTTTTTTGAGCATTAGCAGTGAGTTGTGATGACATATCAGACATCATATTTTTAAGGGCACCTAGCCAGAAAGGCTCTTGACCCTCTTCCTAAGCCCCCGCACTGAGTTGTGAAGATTGGCTCCATTGTTCACATGAAACAGAATCAGATAATAAGGGAGAGAATCTGGTGTGGCATACACTGCATAGTTTGTGTTTACCCATGTTCACAGTAAAGAACAATCACATACACATACACAGACAAGTAATAACTAGCGAGCCTGACGCTTACTGTATGCGAGAGGGAGATAGAGAGAGGAGACCAGCACACCCCAGATACACAGCCACAGTGAGGCTGTAAGCTGTTATATCACAGTGAAACACCTATGATTACAGTTCCTTATAGGACACAGATTGTGTACAATAGCGACTTTCTCCCTTTGCTACACCCTGTACAGCGTTTTCTGAGTGTCAAGAGGAGCTGTGTGTGCCTGCTGCTGTAAGCAGCGGAAGGCTCCAAAATACCAATGGTCCCGCTCTGAGGTAGCTCCACCCCCCTAATGGTGCCGGAGCTACAGTGTTTTTTATACTGGCAATATCTCCCAAATAGCTTAAAAACATCACACAAGTGCTAGTTTAAGCCACTGCTAGCCAGTGTACACGGGGCTATAGCGGGTTCCCCCCAGGAGGGTCCCGTATGCCTCCCCTGCATTTTAGCCGCACCTGGTTTGTACTCGGCACTGTCATCACCTTCAGGCTATTGTTAGGGGTGTGCAGTGTGCTGTGTGCTGTGATTGCGACAGCTAAGGCGCAGTGCCCAGCTGTACAAACAACCTCTCAGGACGGTGGTCCTGCACCTTGGTCACCTCGCAAGGCCGGTGACCGCGTCCCCCCTAACTCCCATGGTGCAGGTATGCTGTTGCCCAAACAGCATACCGAAAATAATAAAAGTTTAAAATAAACTGGAAAAAAAACTCTGGAGCTGCAGAGTGTGCATCCTCTTCAGAGGGCACTTTTTCTAAACTACCTGTGGAAGGGGGCATAGAGGGGAGGAGCCAGCACACCCAGTGAAGAAATTTAAAGTGCACAGCTCCTTTGGACCCATCTATACCCCATCGTACTAAGTCTCCCCAATATCCCTTATGGTTGCTAGAGAAATACCTCTACTGTCAGAAGAATTTCCCTTGCTCCGCCTCACAGCCCACCTTGCTGGGTTCTCAGATGCCAGGGTTATGGGCCTGACTCCACCTATTGCTGTCACTCTAGGCCTGGCCACTCCTCCAGGCAGCGCCTAACCGGGATAACACCACCTCTCAGCACTCACTTTTGTTGGCCCGCCTGGACCGCACCTTCCGCCCGCTGCCGTCATTCACATCAGGGATCTGCCCCCGGACAGACTTAAAGAGAGATGACGTCGCCCTAATTCGCCTCCTCAGCATCATCACTCCAGCTCAAGCCCGCTCTGCTGGTACACACGTTGGAACTGGAGGTAGCAGATTCTGACTTCCACACGACAACCGGGCCCTTTCAGCTCTCCTGCACCATGCTGTCCCTTGCCGAACTGAGCTCTCTCCTCACTGCGCAATCAGTCTTGCGGGCTCCCTCCTTCCATTTTCCACAAGCAGTCCATTAACCCTTGACTCAGGTGCCACGGACACCTCATGCTGTAGGGGCCCTGTCCTGGAGCACTGACCCCCCCCCCCCCCCCCCCCTGCTCACAAGTTATATACAATAGTCCAGCACTCTGATCATGTACAATGGGCTATTTCATCTCCTCTCCTTGAGGGGAACATTCAGTCCTCCTGACTCTCCTCCATGAGTAACATTGTGTATATTAATGAATTCTGCATCAGTATAACTTATTTATATAAAGTTTTTCACTACGACCTCTTGTCCCATTACCGCAGTGGGGTGTTACATATAAACCTGCTTGATTCTTGAACCCACTTTTAGAGCTTGAGCAACATTCTTTCACATTGTAACAGAAAACTTTTACAGACCAATAGACTTTAACTTATAGTACGTAAACACCTTCATAGCAAATTACATTTGATACTTCAAGGGCAAAACACCTTCTGACCTCCTGACTAAGTCAGTAATATTCTCTTCTGACCGATCAACCATATTGCAATGGTTAATCTCGCTCTCTACAGTCTGATCTGCTAAAGGTGGTGGAGTTGCACCTCTAGTGGTGCTCAGTGGAACTGGTCCACATATGTACATCAGTAGGTCTATGGTGTCTTTAAAAGGGGCATTTCCAGAGGATCTCCATTCCTCAGCCACAATTGATCTCTTGGGTAGCAAGTCAGGAACTTCCGCATTGCATAACTTTAACTGCTCCCGAGGTACTGTGCTGACAGGCCCGTCATTATTTTTCTGAATTTGATAGGCATAAAAGCTGTTTGCAGGAATTCCGACCACAATATAAGGGATCTCCTACCACATAGTGTCTAATTTGCTGGATCGGTGATTCTTCTTTTTCCAGACTTTGTCTACCACTTGTAAAGGGGCAGCTCTAGCATCCGCATTATCATTTCACTCTTGACGTTGATGCACTAATCTATACGCTTTTCTACAATCCCTCTAACAATCGCTATGCGGTCTTGGTGTTCACCCACCCAATCAGTCTGAAGGGTCTCTGTCTCGGCCACCACGGAAGTCAACTCTTTGGGAAGTTTGCCGTGTCGTCCGAATATTAAATAAAAAGGTGTAAAACCCGTGGAACAGTGTTCAGTGTTGTTGTATAAATACGCCAACTCAGACAGAAGGGACAGCCATTGAGAACGTTTTTCCACCGAGAGGCTTTCTTAGCATCCCGATCACAGTCTGCTTTGTTCTCTCACATAACCCATTACACTGTGGATGGTAAGCTGTCATCCACAATTTCTTACATTTTTATAAAGTACATAGCTCCTGAAACAGCTGAGCTTCAAACGCAGGACCTTGATCAGTTAAGATTTTATCAGGATATCCATAGGGTTGGGCAAAATACTTCAGGAACATTTCAGCTGCAGTCTTTGCTATTAAATCCCTCACGGGACGACTACCAGGAACTTACTGTAGTGATCAACAATGGTCAGAGTGTATTAAAATCTGTTCGAAGTAGGCTCATGTTTGACATGATCTAATGCTACAAGTTCAAGTGGCCGGCAACTTTTTATTGGATGTAACGGGTCCTTCTGATTTGCCTTGGGTTTTACTTAAGACTGCAGGCTACACAGTTACGGCACCATTTTTCAATCTCTGACTTCATTTCCACCCAGAAATACCTCTTCCTTAGCACGGCCTCCGTTTTCCTGGAGCCAAATTGTCCAGACTGGTCATGGTAAGCTTTGAGCAGAAACTTGGTCCGTTGTCTGGGGGCAATTATTTGTGTAATTTGCTGATGGGTTCAGACTAATAGTCCTTGTTGAAGTTTGAGGCGGTCTCAGCAATTTAATTAACTCTGGATCAGCATCAGCTTTTTGAGCCTTAGTGAGTTGGCCGTTCCTCAGAATGATATCAGTTAGTTCTTGTATCACGGGACTTTCTCTCTGTACAGTCTCACAGTCGAAGTGGAGGGAATCGCCATAAGAACTTTCAGGCCCCAAGTCCCCTTCGGCAGAGACAGGGTCAGAGGTTACCACTTGTGGTCTTTATTTTGGAGATTGGAACAATGGGGTCTCTACTTCTTCAGCCCAGTCTTTTCCTTCTTTTGCGATGTCGGCATATGTGACAGTGCATCGGCATTACCATTAGACTTGCCGCTGTGGTAAGTGACAGTATAGCAGAAATTAGCTTATCTGGATAACCACCTTTGCTCCAATGTTCCCAAATGGGCAGTAGATAGATGGGCCAATGGATTATTATCTGTCACGATAACGAATGGCGTGGCGGACAGATAATTTCTGAATTTTTCTGTAATAGCTCAAATGAGGGCAAGGAGCTCCAACTTAAAAGTGCTGTAATTTTCATTATTTTGTTCTGTTTTTTGCAGACCTCAGCTAGAATATGCAATGACCCCCTCTTGTCCATTCTGTACTTGGAATAATACGGCTCCTAATCCATGGTGACTAGCATCCATATAGACTCAGAAGGGTCTCTAGTAGTCTGGGTAGGCCAGAAGTGGAGCCTCTATCAGGGATGACTTTAGTTGCTTGAACGAATTTTGTTGTTCCTCCGTGCAGGTTACCGGGGAGGTACTCCTCTTGCCTTGATCCAACTTGCCCCTGTAAGAGCTCATGTAATGGGGCTTTGACTTTGGCAAATTGCTCAATGAATCGCCTATAGTAGCCAACAAATCCCAAGAAGCTGCAGACATCCTTTATTGTTCTGGGTATTGGCCAGTCCCGCACCTTCTGAATCTTCTCGGGGTCTGGTTTCACTCCCTCAGCACTGACTATGTGCCCTAAATACTGCACCTTTGGTTTTAATAAGTGGCACTTGGATGGCTTAAGCTTCAATCCGCACTTGGCCAGATGAGTGAATACATCATCCAGGTGTTTCAGATTTCCTCGTAGCTTTTGAAGAAAATTATGATGTCATCTAAGTATAACAAGACCATTTCGAAATTACAATGACCGAGGCAGTGCTCCATTACCCGTTGAAAGGTGGCTGGAGCACTGCAAAGCCCGAATGGCATTCTATCCACGTCGAAGAGGCCCATTCGAGTTGTAAAAGCCATCTTCTCTTGGTCATCTGGGGCCATAGGAATTTGCAGTATCCACTGGTCAGATCAAGGTAAGAGAAATATCTTGCAATCTTCAAAGAAGTCAGAGATTCCTCTATCCTAGGTAGTGGATAGGTGTCCTTACGTATGACTGCATTTAGCTTCCTGTAATCAACGCAGGATCATAAACTACCATCCTTTTTCCTCACAATTACTATGGGAGCTGCCCATGGGCTGTGGCTCTCATGAATTACTCCCGATTCCTTCATATCGGTAAGCATCTTTCGTACAGGCTGGTACAAGGTTGGTGGAAGAGACTGGTGCCTTTCTTTAATGGGTGGATTAGTACCAGTAGGTATGCGGTGGTAAATGTTCTCTGCATTCCCAAAGTCAGATGGATCCTGGCTAAATGTCTTTGATTTTTCTGCACAATTTGAAGCACTCCCTCCCGCCTTCCTAATGGGGTATCCGCATCTCCAATTTGAATTTAATTACACCATGGGGTTTCACAATTAGTTGTCCTCTGATGAACCACCGGTGCACTATCTACGAACACATCCTGGAAATGTATCTGAATAATCCGGGCCATCGGACAATTCCTGAAAAGCCTTATAGGATAACTGTGAGGGTTCAATATGCGAAGTGGTACTCTGCCACTCTCAACTTTTGCTAAAGTTTGGGCTATCGCAAAGGGATATTTTCCCTCATTGTCACAAGATTCTAAAATAGCCTCGTAGTCTTGACCGCTAGGCCCGATTCTTGCCTTGCACCAGATTACATGTTCAGAGTTGGGTCTCAAAAGGAGAGGCCTACGATCAGTGAATCTAGTCATCGATACTTCCCCCCAGGCATTAACAAACTTAATTTGTCCTACAAGCAGCCGCACAGTTTTCTGCATGGTCCTCCGTTCTCTCTGAGTAACTGACCACATTTCCCTTCGGAGAACCTCCACAGGTTCTTCAGTGAAGTTTCTAAGGACATTCATTCCCAAGATAACGGGGGGTAGGTGTTCATTCAGAGCGGAGGTAACCAAACACTTTTGTCGCTTGAGTCTAGCTTTGCCAATGCACAAATCTGCCTCCCAATAACCTCTGTATTGAATCTGTTGACCATTGCTGGCTAAGAGCTGCAACCATGTTGTCGGTGGAGTCATTATTTCTTGTTCATCCCAGTATTTAAAAAAATTCAGTGAACTGGACAGTCTCCAACATAACGAGGCCACCACTCGTGAGATGGTGGACCTACTGGCGTGACTCCTCCCAAGGATCGGTCTGTTGCCTCGGGGTCTCATCGTTTAATTCTTTGCTGGTATAGTTACTTTCAATATGCCCACTCTGCTGACACCGTCTGCAAATAGGTCTACCTTGGCCATCGAATTTATCAGTTGCCCATTCACCAGACTCACGTGGAATATCCCAACTTGCTCTGTTTCTTCTACCACGGTCTTGCCGCCATTCTTTGTGCCGGGCTCCAGCCTGTTCCTGCTGAATCTTTAACCTCATGTCCCAGCTTGGACATGTTATGAACTAGTTTGGTGATCTTATTGGTAAGAAATCCCATGGGACCCTGCCCAGACTGTACTTGTTGGGCAACTGCTCCTTTAGGTAACATGGGTTCCATTTTCATAATTTGGCCGATATCTCCAGAAGTCCCATCCTCCAGTGATTCAGGAACGGCATCATATTCCGCATCAATGGTTGTATTAAGGCCAAGAATTTGTAGCATTGCCTCTTTGAATTCAGAAAATGAACAGTGCAGGCTCTGATGCCCCCACATCCTTAGATGGGCACGTATGGCTTCCTCACGGCCCCCTCAATAAACAAATTAATAAGCATCTCATCCTCTTGCACTTCCCCACGTAAATCCAGGGCCTTTATGGCTCGCATTGCTTCCTGGAGCCTCAGAGCAAACTCCCTCCGTGACTCATGTGGTCGTTGCTTTTGGGCATAGAGGCTGCCCTTGAGCTCAGCAATCGTTCGTGAATCAAAAATACTGGTTCGTTTCTTAAAGATGCTTTCCACTGTTTGTCTCTCCTCATCCGACCATGCTTTTACCTCACGACGTGCAGGACCTTTCAACTGGCCAACTAATATTTCCACTTGTGCGTTGCTTTGTGGATATAACCGTAACATAGATTGCATCCTACCTTTAAATTCCTTAAGTATACTAGTACCTTGTTTACAGTTATCTCCTGAGAACGTTGGTAGCCATGGAGCACCAAAATAATATGGCATCGTGATGGGTGATGCTTCCATTGTAGATGTTATCCTTCTACTAGGTGATGGATTTATTGCCGGTAAAAACCTACGACCTGATGCCAATGTAGGAGTCTGAGGAATAGACATTGTTTGTTCGTATACTGTTCGAGGAAGCCATAAAAAGATGTAACACTCAGGTAAGTACTGTAATAATAAGTTTCATCCAGGTAACCAATAAAGATATTTTATTATTCTGGAACAGATGGTCTCCATAGTTGTGTCTCTGCTATTTTCTACGTGCAAGAGGTTTAACTGTTTACCCTCTGATTTAAGGTCCCAACAAAGCCAGAGAATGTGTTTTGCTATAAACACTTCAAGTTACAGGCTATAAAAGAATTAAATATTCACACAAACGCAATTCAATACTAATGTGTAACTATGTTTAAACAAACAGGTCAAGAACCACTACCAATATGCAGATTTATGAACATTTACCACCCCTTTTGTCTCCTTTACCTTAACAGTTAATGTCAATATCCCCAATAAATGTAACCCACACAGCTCAGCTGAATAAGTTAGAGATGGTGCACGTTGGGTTCCTCTTCCATTTTGTCTTCAATTGTTTTTTTTAAGGGATCAAACTATTGTTGCTGAACAAAAAGGGAGCGCTCTAACTAGGGCCGCTGTACAAAGTTAGTTATGGCTGGCTATTGGATGAGACTGCCGTCTCCTAATCCCGATGAACAGCTCAGTGCTCTCTTAGTATTATGGGATACTGCGGGCTCGGATTGCTGACTGCTAACTCAGGACTCGACAGATGTGAGTATCTCTGCAAGAAATCCTCTAAGCAGTATTCAAGCTGATGGATGTCTTGTGTTACACTACAGGTTAACTACCGTTAGCTAGACTATCTCCGTTTCTCTCTCAGGGTGACTTTTCTCAGAGTCTGAACAAGAAGGCTGTAGCCGGTTAATACTCCTGACACAGCTGAAGATAAATGTCTTAATGTTTGAATGTTCTTTATTCCTGACTGCAGAACGAAGTAACCTGCAGGGATTAAGTTGACAACTCAATGACTGATAGAAAGGTCTGTACCAATTCCTGACTGCGAAGACGAAAGTTGTGTCAAATTACAGGGTACCATAGGTTGTCGGCTCTAAGCTCCTAAATGTCCCTCTGTTAACTCTATAAAGTAATGCTGAATAAGTACTACCAGTACCACTTTCACTGCAGTGGTCCCTCAGTTTAGGCACTAAAAGTTCAGTGCAATGGCCCTCATTCCGAGTTGATCGGTCGCAAGGCGAATTTAGCAGATTTACACACGCTAAGCCGCCGCCTACTGGGAGTGAATCTTAGCTTCTTAAAATTGCGACCGATGTATTCGCAATATTGCGATTACTAACTACTTAGCAGTTTCAGAGTAGCTCCAGACTTACTCTGCCTGTGCGATCAGTTCAGTGCTTGTCGTTCCTGGTTGACGTCACAAACACACCCAGCGTTCGCCCAGGCACTCCCACCGTTTCTCCAGCCACTCCTGCGTTTTTTCCGGAAACGGTAGCGTTTTCAGCCACACGCCCATAAAACGCCGTGTTTCCGCCCAGTAACACCCATTTCCTGTCAATCACATTACGTTCGCCGGAGCGATGAAAAAGCCGTGAGTAAAAATACTTTCTACATAGCAAAGTTACTTGGCGCAGTCGCAGTGCGAACATTGCGCATGCGTACTAAGCGGATTTTCATTGCGATGCGATGAAAAATACCGAGCGAACAACTCGGAATGAGGGCCAATATACTCACCACTGTGGTTTCTTTATTAACAAATGGCACTCTCTAGGGCTGGTTGTATTTAATATGTGCTGCTTTGCAACTGAGATGGGATGTGAGGTGCTGTGCTGAAATACCTCTCCTGTCAGATGAATTTCTCTTGCTCCGCCTCACAGCCCGCCTTGCTGGGTTCTCGGATGCCAGGGTTATGGGCCTGACTCCACCTACTGCTGTCACTCTAGGCCTGGCCACTCCTCCTCCGGGTGGTGCCTAACCATGAAAATACCACCTCTCAGCACTCACTTCAGTAGGACCGCACCTCCAGCCTGCTGCTGTCACTCACATCAGGGGTCCACCCCCGGCCAGACTTAATGAGAGATGACGTTGCCCTTATCTGCCTCCTCAGCGTCGTCACTCCAGCTCAAGCCCGCTCTGCTGGTACACATGGGGGAACTGGAGGTAGCAGATTCTGACTTCCACATGACAACCGGACACTCTCAGGTATCCCGCGCTGCACTGTCCCTGCCCGAACTGAGCTCTCTCTTCAGTGCGCAATCAGTCTCATGGGCTCCCTTCTTCCTTTTTCTGTGAGCAGTCTGTTAACCCTTGTAGGGGCCCTGTCCTGGAGCACTAACCCCCCTGCTCACAAATTTTATACAATAGTCCAGCAATGTCCCGCAATAGTACAGCAATAGTCCGTGTACAATGGGCTATTTCATCTCCCCTCCATGAGGGGAACATTCAGTCCTCCTGACTCTCCTCCATGAGGAGTAACATTGTGTATATTAATGAATTCTGCATCAGCCTAACTTATTTATATTAAGTTTATCATGCGTCCCATTGTCCCAATACCGCAGTGGGCTGTTACATTACATCTGCCCCACCTGCACTGCACATGGTTTTGCCCATTAGAGAAAAAGTTTGCTGTCGTGATCAGGTCTGAATTAGGACCATTGAACATTTGTGCACAAGCCACTTTTGATTGTGATTGTAAAGTGCTTAACTGGGTGAATGGGCGAATAATGACTGTGTTTATTAAGAAAAAAAAGAGCCCTTAAATCATATATGTTTTACCTGACCTGGACCATTTGGAACAGACTGTAAGGAGCACAGTTTAAGATTGATATAAAAAAAGTGTGCAACCAACCCCCATGGCCACACAACTAAGGGGGTACCCCGGGCAAACCACCCCTCCACAGCCCCCCTTCCCCCAACTCCTGGGCAAACAATTCCCACTAACTCCCGTGGCCACATCACTCCCCCCTACGAAGCCGTAATCCCCGACCATGCGTAGACCCTCTTACTGGAGAGCTCTATGCAGCCAGAGTTTGGAGACGGCAAACAGCTCAGCTGGGATGGACAGGAGGAGTCACTGCAGGCTGGTACGGACAGGCAAAGCAGGCAGTGCAGGCTAGGATGGACACTCAGCACCTACACTCCCGTGCATGAAATGGCCGCCGCAATACAGGCATGCCCACGAATCTCCTCTTGTGCTGCTGGGGCTGATGAGGATCTGCTTCCTCCCTCCCTGAACAATCTGGAAGCCAGGCAGCAAAATCTAGGGGCTATGGCCCTAGAGGGATTTGGGGAGCCCTGCTAACATAATATATATATATATATATATAACATTCACACACATAGCACAGTATACGCAGTTAATTTCTAGCAGTCCATTAACTTGGTGCCTTCCCAGAGCAAACAGCTGTAGACCACTCCCTGGCTTCTATACAGAAAGACACTACCAGCACAAGCTCACTGTAACCCGGCTTTCAACTATTTATCACATTTTTCACGATAGATAGATAGACAGACAGACAGACAGACAGATAGATAGAAATGTTGTTTAGCCAATTTCTTCAGATCTAATAAGCTCCTAATAATGTTTTTGAATGTTATTGTAGCACTTTTACAGATAGCAACTTATGTTGTGTCCATGGCTTCACTGAGGTTACAGTTTTACTTTAATCAGCAGAGAGAGAGCATAAATCAACATAAGCATGTAAATTAATTTTGGGGATGCACAGAGAGGCATCTGATCTACAGTATATAAGTACTCAGTTATACATATTGACATTATACATATTGACAACTGAGCATTCATATTGGGTGTGGTACAAAATGTTGACGTGTCAAACGTCGATATTCATAACCTCAGCATTGACATAATGTTGACATTGCGGATTTGCGTTGGTGAGGAGAGTATGCCTAACCCTAATCACAGCCTAGCCCAAAGCTTAAACATAACCCTGCCCACAAATAATATCTTCATATAAGAGTGGAATGAAATACCTGGAGAACCAAGATCTGAATTTCCAGATCTATTCTTTGTTGCTCCACGATTGGGAAGTTCTCTACCACCCATTGAGCCTTCTTCTAGCAGGTCCAGAGGTAAATCCATCATATAGGAATTGGATATTGACTCAGTGTTTTCAGTATTACCATGATTTAATTCTGGTAAGACGTCCGATTCTATTAAATATTGTTTTGGATATTCTTTTTCTGTAGCAGTTGGTGTAGGGTAAGTTTTGTGTACTTCTATAAATGTTCCATTGTATGAATCCTCAGCACCAAGGGAGCTTGGAACTCCCATACTTTCTTTTAACCTGCAAAAGGGAACTGTAAAATGCATTCCATTAACTAACATTTCTTTCTAAGTTACTGATTACAATTGTTCTTAACTTTTGGCACACACCCCCCCTGCATTCCATTAGTTCCACTTGGAGACGGTACGCAGTTCCGCCTCCACCGGCTCACCTAACCTGCTGTGTGCCGCCGCCGCTGGAAGATGCTGGGTGCCCGCTGAGATTGTGTTACCAGCAGGTGCCCGGCTCTCTCCACAGCATCAGCCGGAATCAGGAGCTCAGTACTGAGCTCTGGCTTCCGGATCTGTCACTGTGCACTATGGGGTCTCTCCCTTAGTGCAGAGGAGCGGATGCCCAGAGGACTGCAGCGGTCGGATGCGGGAGCGGGGCACGGTAAGTATGGTGATTTTTTTTTCCTATGTGTAGCGGCGTTTCTATTGGGGGGCATTACTACTGTGGGCAAACTACAAGGGGGCATTACTAACAAAGGCTAACTACTGGGGGCAAATTACAGAAGGGCATTACTACTGGGGGGCATAACTACAGGGGCATTACTGGGAGCATAACTATAGGTGCATTACTACTTGGGGCAAACTAAAGTGGGGCATTACTATTTGGGGGTATTACTACTGGGGGCTAAACTACAAGGGGGCAAACTACATGGGGACTAACTAATGGGGGCATTACTAATGGGGGCTGACTACTGGGGCAAACTACAGGAGGGCATTACTACTGGGGACAAACTACAGGAGGGCATTACTACTGGGGGCAAACTACAGGATGGCATTCCTACTTGGAGGCATTACTACAGGGTGGCTAAACTACTGGGGGCATAACTACAGGGGTTAAACTACTGGGTGCATTACTACTTGGGGGCATTACTACTGGGGGCAAACTACAGGAGGGTAATACATCTGGGGGTATAACTACAGGGGTATTACTACTTGGGGGCAAACTACAGGGGGGCTTAACTACTGGGGGCATAACTAGAGGGGTTAAACTACAAGGGGCTGAACTACAAGGGGGCAAACTACAGGGGGCATTACGACTCGGGCATTACTACTGGGTGCTAAACTACAAGTGGGCAAACTACTGGGGGCATTACTAACAGGCAAACTACATGGGTGCTAAACTACCAGGGTCATAACTGCAGGGGCATTACCATAACTGCTGGGGCTAAACTATATGGGGCTAAATGACTGGGGGCATTACTACAGGCAACATTACTACTGGAGGCAATACTACACAGGGGCATTACCGTTAAGGGCATTACTACTGGGGGCACTACTAATGAGGGCATTGTAAAGGGGGAACTTCATAAGGGGCATCACTCCTGGGGACATTAGGGGCACTACTATTGCGGGCATTGCAAAGGGTTGCACCACTACTATGGGCTCTATATAAGGGGCACTACCACTGTGAGCACTACCAGTACAGTGGGCATTGCATAAGGAGCACTACTACTGTGAGCATTGTATAAGGGGCGCTACTGCTGTGGGCATTGTGTATTGCGGGGTGCTACTACTGTGGGCATTATTACTATTGTGTGACCACGCCCCTTTATGTTTAAGACCACTCCCCTTTTGCGGCGCGCACAATACCTTTATTGTATTTTCTTCTTGGGTAGGGGGGTGAGTTCCACCACCTCTCTAGGACCACTTTAAGCACTGGGCCTGCATCCTCTTAGCAGTTTTAGCGGTTGGATCGCGTATTGCGATCCAACCTAAATTAGGCTTAAAAAACATCTTTCAAACAAATTGGTTACAGTTGTGATTTAATAAATTTGTCTAAACGACAGGTTTTGCCCATATTCCAGTATTTGGGAGCAAATGGTTGATTGTCATTTGCTCTCATTCATTACCAGATTTTCATTCCAACCTGCCAAATAATTGTATAGTGTATGCCGAGCTTAAAAGTGTTAGGGGGTATCTAACGAGAGGTGAAGAAACATTAGGCGTGAAATACGGATGTTTTTCACGATTTCTCCTAATGTTTCACACGTATTTTTATACAGGCTATCCAAGTTGGTCACCTGTAAATAAAAAAAAAATACATTCTCTCCTAAAAACACGCAGGTTCAGTGAAACCTGTGCGTTTAAGGTAGAAATAGCTCAGTTTTGCTGTTTCCAGGGATTTGGTTTTGCCTGCCTGAGGCAGGTGCAACAAATCCATGATAAGCGGCGACTCTCGTCGGCTAATTGGATACCCCCTTAGTAAATCAACCCCAACTTAGAAAGAGCACAAAATTACTGGGAAGGCATAGCTGTCCTATAGATTGTAAGCTTGTGAGCAGGGGCCTTCCTACCTCTATGACTGTTTGTTATTACCCAGTTTTGTTATATCATTGTTATTTCCAATTGTAAAGTGCAACGGAATTTGCTGCACTATATAAGAAACTGTTAATAAATAATAGCTGTTGAAGTACAAATGCAGATTATGAGGCTTATTCATTTCTAACATGGGGACACAATACATTAATTGGACAATGCTTTTACACCTTATTCTTTGTGGCCTCTTCTTTAAACTCAAAGTAGTAGTAGTTGTCAACCTTCCATAATTTCCTGGGGCAATCCTGGGCTTTAAGGATTTGTCCCTGGAAATATTCCTGTTTTCAGTATTAACAAATACAGAGTAAAATGTGAGTGCCGGACAACGGAACACCTGAATTTCTATGGAATGTATGGGTGAGAACCCAAGCTTGCACCACTATAATCTTTTACTTGACTACTGGTAGTGCTGTCCAATCAGCAGCTGGTGGCATAGCGTTCATGTCATGTGCTCTCTCCTACCTTCTGGAGTGATGGACTCAGTTGCATTTATCCAGTAGAGTGTCCAAAGATATAACAAAGCACCAGTGTTATTGCAGTCTGCACAAACCGCATGTACAGAGAATGGTTTGTTCCAGTTAACAGAAGACCCTTTACAACCAATGCAATTAATTTCAATCAGCCTAAAAATGAATTATATAAGGATATAAATATTAAACTCAGATTATGAATAAAAATAAAAATGAAAAAGCACAAGATAAAGAGTTGCTAAAATAAACATATATTAATGCACTATACGGGTTGGCTACGTGTGACCGTCGTGTCTCACAATGCCAAAGGCGGGATCCCAACATTTAGATGAACAGTAGGGGGGGGATGGGGGGAGCGCAACGAAGCCCATTGCGGGCTTGGTGGCAAGCTGAGCTCGCCACAGGTTCTATTCCCACTCTGTGGATGGGAATAGTCCCTGTTGGTTGGCATGCCAACTGTCAGGAAAGTGGGGGTTCGGGATTTAGGTGCCGGTATTGTGACCGGTGGTCTCCTGACCACCGTTCACATAAATACATCCCGTAGACCCAACCATGTGATTTTAAGATACGAGTACGCAGATTTTTGTTACAGATCATTGATGATGATGATGATGATGATGATGATGATAATAATAATGTTATTTATATACTGTAGCACATTTGCCACTACATCTCAAAATAGAAAACAAGCTTAACGGCTGATATTAGGGAAAAGCTTGAGTTAAAAGGAAAGTCTTGAGACTATTTTTGAAGGCTTTTGTGCGGGTAAGAAAAAAGCATAGATTCGGAGCCACAAAGCTGAAAGCTTGACACCCAGATAAATTCAGGGAGACTCTAGATTGGTAATCTGCAGATTGCAGTGATCGAGTGGGACAGTAAGGGATCAAAACTTGCTTCAGGTACCTTGTGCCCTAGTCATGTAGGGCTTTGAAAGTCAATAAGCCAATCTTGAAAACGATTCGCCAGTGAAGGGAGTAAAGAATCTGTTATGTGGCTGGCATATAACTCCCACTCTGAGTGGATAGGTCAGGTCTCTAGTATTTTGGTATATATTGGATCTGTTTAGTAAAGATTGCATAACTCAGTTGTTTATGATCAGCGTTTTTGCTGTACTCTGCGGATCATGCTATATTTACATAAAAAACCATGAAGGGACAGATCAAACGAAAAAGATTTCCCAGCATAGAAAAGGGCATGCAGTGAGGTTTTGTTGCTGTCTTTTGTGAATCTGAAATGGCCACTGGGCATGCATCTAGGCATGTGTGTGCGCAGAACGACAATAATACCACACTTACAGTATACACACTACCAAGAAACTCTTACAAAATATTCAGCATAACATATACGAAATAAAATATGATATTTCTATCACCACCACACAAGCATAAAACCACCTGCAGGTAAACCACAGACACTTGCACTCTATCACCAAATAAAACAAAACACAAGAAATGAACTATTACTTTGCCTGCATACACCATTACAGGAAAAAACAACAACAAATAATATTACCTTTTTCTTATAGAAAGACATAAACTATTGACATAAACATACAGTATGTGTTGGTTTTTTTTTTTAGCTACAACAGTAGAACCAATTCTATTCTGACTAGCAAGAATACATTGCCATATTAAGACACCACAATCTATTATATGGGGTACCGTACAATTACATACCTAAAGTTTGTGTTGGGACTGATGGACAACAATGTTTCAGCATTTGACGATTTGCGATCTCCATTGGACACACTTAAAGTAAAATAAAACTGATCATAATTGTCATTGAGCGAAGCAGTTGGAAATAAGATAATATCATTACTGCTCTGAAGAGGGTTAAGCACTTGTGAGTTGAAGCATACATTTTCATGTGCAGTCACTGGAACACAATTCCAATGGAACCTTGAAACAGAATTAAAAACCTGATTAATACAGATTAATAATAAAATAAATGTAAACATGTTTAGCAATGACATTTAAATGCTTGGTCTGTGAGTGAGTGTTCATACTTATTACAGGCACAATAATTTTATATTTTCCAATAGAAACATGTTGCATCCATAGATTAATAGCAGGAGGATGACTTTTATGAGTTACAAATGTTCATGCTGCCATTGTCATATACCAAATCATAAACCAAATTAACCACTTAACTGACGATTTTTTGCCCCATAAAACGCTCAGAAATTGACTTTTTTTTTATGAGTGAATTAGATGAACATGAATTTAGACTTATCCAAAATGATTTTATATATAAAAAAAAGAAAAAAATATATTTTATTTTTTACATTTTTTGTCTTAAAAAAAAAAAAAAATCCTCTCAAACATCGGAACATCGGCTGTGAAGATGGGTAACATCGGAACATCGGTAACATCGTGGCCATTGCAACGTTACTTTTTACACCCAAGACAGCCGCCAGGTACACAGGAGCGGGGCTGGGAGTGACTTGGGGGGTTGTTTTACACTTTCCCAGCGGCTGCTATTGTCTGCAGCCACTGGGTTGGGGGGTCCTGCCGTGCTGACCGATCAGCAATGATCGTCAGCATGGCAACACTGAGGGGAGAGTGCAGGGAGGCAGAGGGACCTTCTGGTCCCTTGACAGCAGTAGCGGAGGGAAGTTTCTGTTCCCTCTTGCTGCATACACTCTCTATCTGACTGGTCGCATCCTGTGCAACCAGGTCAAATAAGACACTTGCTGGTATGGCCGCATCTGATACGACCATGCCAGGCAAGTGGTTAAAGATCTTTGCCCATATAGTTTCAGAAAATTAATGGCATTGTAATTCCTTGCTTCATTTTGGAGTTATGTGACAAAACAGCCGCCTGCTATTTACAATGCATCTGTGCTCTGGAAAATTTGACAGTTGGTGAACTGTCCCTGTGCACCTGCTGGGTGACCTGGAACATGTGACCTGCTGGGTGGTCTGGAAACTGTGACAGTTATTTGCAGCCACCCACTAAGCAAAGAGCTTTCAAAATTTGACTCCTAAGTGGGTGAAAGGGGGTAAAATGTTCTGCCCGCCAAACTTAAGCTAGTTTATTTAATTGTATAACATTATAATATGTTATTTTATTTTTATATGATGGGTGTCACAACAAGACCCACCTGAGCATCCATGACTTGTGGGTATGAAAGGGTTAATCAGAACCATGTTGTTTGCTTACAAATGACAAAAAAATTCCTCTAAAACTGTATCTTAGACTCACTATTAAACGTAAAATCGTGCCACGACTAAGATCTAGCTCAAGCTCACGCTGCCCATCACTCCTGGCTGGCTATTCTTAGACAGTGGATCACCTGCTGTCTGTCTCCTTTCCCAGCACTAAAGGCAGCTTCTCTGCTCTGGTGTTTTCCCTCCTAGTGTCAGCTCAGTGCAGGAGGAGGTGCTTAGTTTCCTCACAGTCTGAGAGAGTTCTTCCTAGGAGAGACAACTGCACTGACATCCAGTTTCTGCTCTCCTGAGTGTGTGACCTTGTTTACCCTGCAGCCGCACCCTGCGTGTATGCAGCCGCATTCTGTGTGTACTAAAAAGCTGTGTCACTGCTGTACTGCTTCACATGTATACTGTGAGTTCTTGCTGCTGCAGAACATCTTCTATATACTACAAGCTGTTATCTCTGTTATATGAATCAACCAATCGTCCTGGTTAAGTGCCGTTGTGTGGATTAACATCCCTATCCGACACCGCAACACTCTGCCAACAGCTATGAGGTCTGTCTGCGTGCCTGTTCGGTGCTCCCAGTCGGAACACGGAAACAGTTCTCCACAGCGTTTGGCTCTCAGTGTGTTTGGGTTACAGCTCTGTGCTGAGCTCCTAGGTACTTTGGGGTCTATTTACTAAGCCTTGGATGGAGATAAAGTGGACGGAGATAAAGTACCAATCAGCTCCTAACTGTCATTTTTCAAGTTATCTTACTATCTCCGCATTCGAGCTAGCTACCAATAGAACTCCAACAACTGTCATCTCTCACACTACCTACAGCTCCATTGCCTCTTCTCTTTCCTTAATCCATGAAGTAAAGGTGGATTAAGCCTTCCAGTTCCTGCTTCAGCGTCTCACCCCTGCCCAAGCCAATCCCAACCCTCAGGCATTACATTAGGAAGGAAATGCAGCACTGTAAAAGCCAAGCTTTATACGACAGGATTTAATATTACACAAAGTTATAGCACATAGTGAATTGAAATGGTGCTAAAAAAAAATTTAATACAGACATATAAAAACAAAACAAGTTTTTTAAAAGAAAAGAAAAAGAAAACATAGAAACACTACCATGGGCGTAACTCCCAGAGACAATGGAGACACCTGCCCACCGGGCTCCAGCCCCTGTAGACCAGCTGAGAGCGCAATCTATATTGTCGAAGTCGAAAATATTATGGTCACACGCATCACATACAAATGAACAGCACTATTAAGAACAAGCTGAGCAAAGTGATGGTTGAAACTGGATTGTTGTGGCCAGAAGCACTGCTACTAGTGTTGTACAGCATCAGAACCACTCCCAGGTCACCGCTTAACCTATCACCCTTCGAAGTTCTTTTTGGACGACAACCCCATGTAATTATAGACCCCCAGGATGATTTGAAGTGCAATAACGAAATAACTGTGCAATATTTGGTTAGGATGAGCCAGCAACTGAGAAACCAAGCAGTAATTGTCATGACATTGACCTGGGGATTACGTGATGATTAAAAAATTTTACGCTCAGGTTGCCTCATAGACAGGTGGGAAGGACCGTATCAAGTTTTGTTGACCAGCACGACAGCACTAAAGGTCGCAGAGAGAGAGACTTGGGTCCACTCGTCCCACTGCAAGAAGGTCGCTGACCCGGAGAAAACTCGTGACAAAGAGAAAGGTGAAGAGAACCTCGTATAACTAGAGAATTTGTCCTGGGAAAGCTGAAAGGCAGGACTGTTGAACGGCACCTGAGCGCAGAGAACAACAAAATCAAGGACGGTTGTCTACCATTTTTCTTTTTTCACCTCCCCACTGCGTTTTTTCTTTTTGTTTCCCTTCTTATTTTTCTGCTCCTTAACGAAATGGATTTACATCAAGAGACTGTGTTTCGGCTTTTTCTGGTGACTCTGTTTTTGATCAGGACAATCTGTTTTTGTGAGGGCCCCAGAGACGTTGAGCAAGGATCTGGAATGGGTTCTGATGGAGAGTACGGATTCATAGGACCACAGGAGCAGCATATCACTCTACTAAAGGCTGGTATCAGTAAGAGATCTTGTAGTCATGGAGCTCGGAGGCAATGTGAAGGGTTATTGTCTGATGAATATTGTATATGTAAACATTGAAAAAAATAGTCGAAGATGGGTGCATCCAGAGATGTCAGTAAAACAGTAATGTCGACATTGGCTGACATCCTTTGAGTGATTACCACTCATTAGTGGGTACGGTCTTAAACTAAACAGAATGCTGGGTGTGCTCACAGGTACCTCAAGGACAGAGTAAGTCGGGATTAGTGCCATACCCTTTAACGATAGATGAGGTACTCGAATTACGGGGTGGGAGACCAGTGGACAAGAAATTAAATATATCTAGGCCCCCTAGCTTGAAGCTCCACCAGTACCACGTAGATAGGTCACTGTTGTGTTTTAATGTGTCCAATTTCCGAAAACCAGGAAATTGGGAAGTGACATGGAATAACCAGACAATTACCTTTTCACACAGAGCTGATAACATACCTATCGACTCCGAACTTGTACGCAAGATAGCCACCAGTGGGAAGTACTTTCGGTATAGGTATACACGTGGGATTAAAACTATATGGGCTGGAAAAGTGTCGTAGGGGTATTGTGCCCACATCATCCAGCCCCATACTTGTACTGATCAAATGAGAGAACTAGGGACCAGTTTCTTTATCAGGAAGATATGTGATATGGTTTTGTTGCATTTTGTCCCTTATGTTTTTCCAGATGATGCCTATTTCATATGTGGGAGGAAAGCGTACAAGTGGCTTATTCCGAGCTCTGAAGGGTTGTGTTATATTTGGAGAGTACTACCAGAGGTCATGACCATAGCACACGACAAAATGAAAGACATTCACCGCAATGCTCAGACTCCTTATACTCATACCCATTATGAACACATCATCAAGAGACACCTCATAGATAGGGCAGATCATGCAGCCTCTGATTTGATCCATGAATCCACCGGGATTTAGTTCCTTCTCGCATTAGATATCACCCGTACTGCCAGAGGAACTATAAATTATAGGTATATCCATGCGCTAGTGAACTTGATAGATATCATCACTGAGATGTATGAAGACACCTTCAGGTATACGGGTAGGGAGCTACAAGCTTACAAGAAGGAGCTGGTCCAGCACAGGATGGTCGTTAATTATGTTACGGCTGTGACAGGTGGGTACTGTGTTACTCTGGCAACTCAATATGGTGTGAAGTGCTGTACGTATATTACTAATACCACTGATGACACCACGGAGATCATCGATCAAAAGATGGACGAGATCTTGCAGTTAAAGTGGGAGTTCAGAAGGAAACACAACCTAACCTTGATGGCTGTGGGTAATGAACTAACCGGCTGGGCCTCATGGTTGAACCCACTTGAATGGTTTTCTGGATTAGGATAGTGGCCGCAAAATGTAATTGCGAGTGTAGGAAAATTTATCCGTTGTATCCTGGGTGTCGTCATAATTATTGGTCTGATATTCAGGTGTGTTCGAATTTTGATGCGGCACAAACACAGCACAAATTTGATGAGTCTAAGGAGCGAGGGCATTGTTACAGCAGCAGATTTAATTTATGACCCATCTGTAGAAACAGTGTTATGATAAGGATTGCAAATGAATTTCATGGCCTGTTTCTTTCACCATTTTTCTCTGTTTCCCCCTCTACCCAGAAACATCCAACCGGAAAAGACGTCAACCATACCCAAAATTTATGTGAATATATTATTAATTTTTATGTGTCTTACCCTCATCTCTGCAACCTTCAGTTAATGGCACACATAGTCAATAAATGTTATCTACATATAGAAGCACACACATACTTTTCCCCTCCATGTATCATCAGATAAATGTGCCCCCCATTTGTTGGTATAAGAAGCTGAAATGGTGAGGGTTAAAAGCCCTTGCCCAAAAAGAGCTCGGTAGTGTTTGTTTGCCCATGTATAGACCCTTAATAAGGGATGAGAAGGATTTAATGTATACTTCGCAATACCTCGAAGCTTACTTAGCACATATACGGCACGATGATACATGCCCCTCAGACATTAATTCATACATACATGCTTTTTCCTATCCCACTAGGCTATACATTTCCCACCTACAGATCTCCCCCAGATATTTGAACTTTGTATATAATGTACATGTAATATTTTCAGTTTTATTAGTAATATGTGGCAGTTATTGTTGACTGCCAAATGGTGGACTGTCGAAGTCGAAAATATTATGGTCACACGCATCACATACAAACTCCACACAAGTGGCCTCTGTGCGTGTGCTTGTTCTGCCGTGCGTGCGCATGCTCGCACGTTGCGTATATTGGCTCACGAGGTCCTGCGTATTAGCGCAGTATGAGTAATTACAGTAGCATATGCATTCGCATGGAAAAGCCACAAAGGTGTTTGGTATCCAGCTGTACAGTATTTTAAGGGCAATATTCCAATGGCAGTTTGCAGAAAGTAGCACGCTCCTGCGCATAGATATGTGCAGGAATATATTATTATCACACTGTATGTACTGTACTCTTGATATTCAGAAGGAACCCAGTGGAGGACATCTGCAAGTGCACATGGACCAGGCATCGCCCACCTATTCAAACCGACCTATGACCCCTCATGTACTGTAAATGACCAGCCCTTTGACCTATGGGTGAAGAGATTACAGTTTCTATTGTTTCATGATTTGGACTAATGTATAAAAGCCAAGCCTCCTGGCCGGTCAGACCCATTCTCTGATGGTCATCTTTCCAGATTGACTGAGGATCGGGACCGGGTGGCGCAGGCGATCAAACGTATGTATCCATTGATTGTAGCCTATTCTCTTATGTGATTGTATTTCTTGTTGTACCCCCTTTTGAGTAAATAGTTGTTGGTGGGTTGGAACTCAAGATTATATATACAATTGGTGTCACATTCCTTTCCTGTTAGGGGTTATAAAGTGTATTCCGCCACACGTGTAGCTACTTTATGCTTACAGCATGACGACGTGTGCATGCAAGGTGTACACATTTGTTAGGGGTTACACACACACACGCTTAGTGGTCGCAGCTGCCTGAACAGTTGTACATTTAAAGTATTGCTTTTCTTTTCCTGAAAGTTAATCAGACTTAACAATATAATTCTGTATAAGTGTGTGTGTGTGTGTGTGTGTGTGTTTTATATATATATATATATATACACACACACACATTCACATACACCATTTGCTTTTGCTTTTTTGGGGGGGGGAGGGGCACCAAACTCCAATTTGCCTCCGGGCGACTGGGATGAATTTACGACCCTGAACACTACACTTACATGCTTTTCATGTAATCTGCCACTTGCCCGTCTAAAGGGTGGACAAATCATCAGTAGTCAATTTAAAACCAAAACCTGACAATTTCTAAGGTTATGTCATACCTTTTTAACCTTTCTTTACCCAAACCCAAACCCCCTTCTTTGTAACATCACGACAAGAGGTATGGTCTTATTCTAATCTCTAGGTTTTATTGCCTGTTTTCGAAGAACAGTTCTAGTAATGGGTTCTACATATACTATATATTTTACGTTGGTGGTTCAATAAGTAAGGTAACAAGACATCTCACATGTGTAATATTCACTATTTCATTCTAATTTCTCACCAGAGCAGGTAGACCACTGCTTCCCTTATGGCCATTAGATATCAGTCACACTGTCCCAACATCAGTTGTAAGATGGCGGGGCTGGCAGAAACATGGTCAAACATTGAGGTGCGTAGTGTGATCAGATTTCTGCGACAAAGGGCAAATCAGCAGCTAAAATTCACTGTCAAGTTATCGAGGTGTATCGTGACAACGTCAAGTCATGGAAACAGGTGGAGATGCATAACGTGCTGTAACTGTAAAGTGAAAGCTTTATTTGATTAAATGGATGAACTACCTTAACTGTGCTCCAGGATAATCTGGGTCAAAAGACGCTGTCCCGTTCAGCCTGAAGAATGTCACTGTGTCTTTGTCTATAAATAAATGATGGCCATCTACAATGACACTCACTGGATCGCTGGGGAGAACTTCAACTGCTACAGTATAATTACTATACACCACATTTCCAACAATTTGTACCTAAGAGACAGAACAGAAATATAATTGTTTGTAAGTTGTCGTGATGACAAAAAAAAGTTTACACTTATGCTGTGTATTTGTAAACCTGTTGTATATGTTAGTGCTTTATAATTATAGTTAACCAGAAATCTGCATCAAGTGCCTTATTCAGGGTTTTATGCTAACCCAGTTTTTTATTAGTTGACTGCCCATGCATTTGAGTCACACTGCGATTATGCCGCGAGGGTCTTTGATGGTGGTCACAAAGAGGATATATTCGTAAAGTGAATGTAATGTCAATATAGTCAAAATGTCAATATAGTCAAAATAGTGTAAATATTTTCAGGGCATGTCTCAGCCTGTGTCTGCGATCCCATATTCAGTAAGAGTGGAGAGGCTGCTGTGCCTCGCTTCCTGCATCCACGCTGCGCAACCATAACCGTAAGCTGATAATCGGCTGATCTGAGAGAGTGACACTGCTTCTTTGTATACAGTCGCTGGGACTCACTAATACCCCTTTTCCACTAGCTCAAAAAACACGGGTAAATGCACGGGGGCGCGCATTTAGCCATTTACCCGTGTTTTTTGCAAGTGGAAAAGGGTCAACCCGGATCAAGTGACCCGTGAATCCTACCCGGCTATCTACCTGGGTAGGACACTGGAATGATCCGGGTAGGGTTGTAGTGTAAACGGGAGCCGTGTCGCGTTTACACTGTATGGAAGGGCGGCGCTGGGAGATCATGTGATCTCCCTGCGCCGCCCCTGCCGCGTCACTAGAAGCGTCACCAACCCGGCATATGCCGGGTTGTGACTGCTGATGGGAAAGGGACCGAGCACGGGTCGCAGCAGGGGGCAGCTCCCGTGTCAGGCACCCGGCTGCGACCCGTGCTCGTAGGTGGAAAAGGGGTATAAGCCACCGGTGGGCTTCTCAATACAAATCCAGGCGGCTGTGGCATTTGCATATTATCGCATAGTCGCAGCATAGGAATTTCCAGCTGTGACTACATAAGTGTACATCTCTGAATCAGACCCCAAGTCCTGTTGTGTAGAAATACAGAAAACAAGTAACCGTGCAGGCATTGCTTACATACCCGAGCTAGAGCTGTATAATTCCCATATCCTAGAGAAAATGCTGGTAATGTAATTGTTTGTTTTCTATTGTTGACATGAGCTGGTAAGGGAGTAACACTGCCATCTGACTTCACAACAGACCACTGGTATTGAAGTCCTAGAGAGATATTGCATAGTATTGCAGCTTCAAATGTCACACCAAGATGTAAGTCTTCATATCTGCGAATCTACAAGCAGTAAAATATGCAAAAGATAAAATATACATGCATGTACATTTACATTATTATTACAATTTACAATAACACTGGCAAGTTACAGTACTGACAAGTGGTAGTGGTGAGAGAGCTTATAGCTCAATACATATATATTCTCAGCTTTTAGGGGGTCATTCAGGTGCAGTCGGATTTGCTATCATTGCTGCTTCGTTGAAAGCATTCCTGCTGCACTAGTGATCCGAACTGTGTCCTAGGACACAGCATCAGGTCAAAGAACCCACCATCAGGTGGCTTTCGGCAAACATGGTGACGAGCAAGCTGCCCATCGCAGTGACGGGAAAATCTCTGTCCTGTGACAATGATCCCTGGCCTTTTCCCACACCCTAAACGGCGGTGACACACGTCCTTTTTCTAAACGGAGCCCATTGCCACCCCCTCCCTGTCCCTGAAACGGCATCAGACTGTCAATCAATGACAGTCTGATGCCGGCTTGCATCCTATGCTGCAGGACCCATTTGCATATGTGCAGAAAATTAATACTTTATGCCGATGGTCTCATGTGCAAGCGCACCTGAATGACCCGTTTAAAGTTGTATCAGAAGTGAGTGTCATATGATTTTCTTATTCACGTACTAGCAGTCAAAAGGGTCTCTTTAGTCTTCAGGAATAATCCACTGATTTTTTTCACTATTGACATATAACACTGAAGTACATATTTAAGATGAGCTCATTTATTATTTGTTATTATGTCTTGATAACAGACCATCATCGGGATTCAAGTTTAATTTGTGAAACAACCAGGGATATTTTATACAATTTTTTATTTTTTTTATTTATTGATTATATAAGGATTAATTTATTGTTTTCCTCAAATAATTCACTGTTTTATTGTTGGTTGAGTACATATGCACACCTGTGTCTTATTTTATTGATGCATTTTGATTGCTTTTATTAACTATATTGATTACATTTACCCATATCCATTGAATGCTTCCTTATTTTTAGAGATGAGCGGGTTCGGTTCTCCGAGAACCGAACCTCCCCAAACTCCACGTGGTTTGGGGGGGTTCGTAGTTTACACGGGTCTGAGGCAGCCTCGGTTCTTCCCGCCAAGGCAAAACGTCATCATCCCGCTGTCGGATTCTCGCGAGATTCGGATTCCATATAAAGAGCCGCGCGTCGCCACCATTTTCACTCGTGCATTGTCGAGAGAGCGAGAGGACGTGGCTACGTTCTCTGAGTGGAAAACTCAATTTCAGCTCAATATCAGTGCTCAGTATCTGTGCTGCATTGTGGTGACCAGTATACTACAGTATAATAGTCCAGTGCTGCATCTCGCTGCTCAGTGTCAGTTCTAGTATCCTCATCAGTGCTCAGGATCAGTGCTTATTGTCTTGTGCTGCATTGTGGTGACCAGTATACTACAGTACAATAGTCCAGTGCTGCATCTCGTTGCCCAGTGTCAATTCTAGTATCCTCATCAGTGCTCAGGATCAGTGCTCATTGTCTTGTGCTGCATTGTGGTGACCAGTATACTACAGTACAATAGTCCAGTGCTGCATCTCGTTGCCCTGTGTCAATTCTAGTATCCTCATCAGTGCTCAGGATCAGTGCTCATTGTCTTGTGCTGCATTGTGGTGACCAGTATACTACAGTACAATAGTCCAGTGCTGCATCTCGTTGCCCAGTGTCAGTTCTAGTATCCTCATCAGTGCTCAGTATCACTACTCATTGTCTTGTGCTGCATTGTGGTGACCAGTATACTACAGTACAATAGTCCAGTGCTGTTCTCGCTGCCCAGAGTCAGTTCTAGTATCCTCATCCGTGCTCAGTATCACTACTCATTGTCTTGTGCTGCATTGTGGTGACCAGTATACTACAGTACAATAGTACAGTGCTGTTCTCGCTGCCCAGTGTCAGTTCTAGTATCCTCATCAGTGCTCAGTATCACTACTCATTGGGGGTAATTCCGAGTTGTTCGCTCGTTGACTATTTTCGCAACGGAGCGATTTAGGCAAAAATGCGCATGAGCATGGTACGCAGTGCGCATGCGCTAAGTATTTTAGCGCAAAACTTAGTAGATTTACTCACGTCCGAACGAAGAATTTTCATCGTTGAAGTGATCGGAGTGTGATTGACAGGAAGTGGGTGTTTCTGGGTGGAAACTGACCGTTTTCTGGGAGTGTGCGGAAAAACGCAGGCGTGCCAGAATAAAACGTGGGACTGTCTGGAGAAACGGGGAAGTGGCTGGCCGAACGCAGGGCGTGTTTGTGACGTCAAACCAGGAACGAAGCGGGCTGAGCTGATCGCAATGTAGGAGTAAGTCTCGAGCTACTCAGAAACTGCTAAGAAATTTATATTCGCAATTATGCTAATCTTTCGTTCGCCATTCTGCTAAGCTAAGATACACTCTCAGAGGGCGGCGGCCTAGCGTGTGTAATGCTGCTAAAATCTGCTAGCAAGTGAACAACTCGGAATGAGGGCCATTGTCTTGTGCTGCATTGTGGTGACCAGTATACTACAGTACAATAGTCCAGTGCTGTTCTCGCTGCCCAGAGTCAGTTCTAGTATCCTCATCAGTGCTCAGTATCACTACTCATTGTCTTGTGCTGCATTGTGGTGACCAGTATACTACAGTACAATAGTCCAGTGCTGCATCTCGCTGCCCAGAGTCAGTTCTAGTATCCTCATCAGTGCTCAGTATCACTACTCATTGTCTTGTGCTGCATTGTGGTGACCAGTATACTACAGTACAATGGTCCAGTGCTGTTCTCGCTGTCCAGTGTCAGTTCTAGTATCCTCATCAGTGCTCAGTATCACTACTCATTGTCTTGCTGCTGCATTGTGGTGACCAGTATATTACAGTACAATAGTCCAGTGCTGTTCTCGATGCCCAGTGTCAGTTCTAGTATCCTCATCAGTGCTCAGTATCACTACTCATTATCTTGCTGCTGCATTGTGGTGACCAGTATATTACAGTACAATGGTCCAGTGCTGTTCTCGCTGCCCAGTGTCAGTTCTAGTATCCTCATCAGTGCTCAGTATCACTACTCATTGTCTTGCTGCTGCATTGTGGTGACCAGTATATTACAGTACAATAGTCCAGTGCTGTTCTCGCTGCCCAGTGTCAGTTCTAGTATCCTCATCAGTGCTCAGTATCACTACTCACTGTTTTGTGCTGCATTGTGGTGACCAGTATACTACAGTGCAATAGTCCAGTGCTGTTCTCGCTGCCCAGTGTCAGTTCTAGTATCCTCATCAGTGCTCAGTATCACTACTCATTGTCTTGCTGTTGCATTGTGGTGACCAGTATACTACAGTACAATAGTCCAGTGCTGTTCTCGCTGCCCAGTGTCAGTTCTAGTATCCTCATCAGTGCTCAGTATCACTACTCACTGTCTTGCTGATGCATTGTGGTGACCAGTATACTACAGTACAATAGTCCAGTGCTGTTCTCGCTGCCCAGTGTCAGTTCTAGTATCCTCATCAGTGCTCAGTATCACTACTCATTGTCTTGCTGTTGCATTGTGGTGACCAGTATACTACAGTACAATAGTCCAGTGATTTTCTCGCTGCCCAGTGTCAGTTCTAGTATCATCAGTGCTCAGTATCACTACTCATTGTCTTGCTGCTGCATTGTGGTGACCAGTATACTACAGTACAATAGTCCAGTGCTGTTCTTGCTGCCCAGTGTCAGTTCTAGTATCCTCATCAGTGCTCAGAATCACTACTCATTGTCTTGCTGCTGTATTGTGGTGACCAGTATACTACAGTACAATAGTCCAGTGCTGTTCTCGCTGCCCAGTGTCAGTTCTAGTATCCTCATCAGTGCTCAGTAACACTACTCATTGTCTTATGCTGCATTGTGGTGACCAGTATACTACAGTACAATAGTCCAGTGCTGTTCTCGCTGCCCAGTGTCAATTCTAGTATCCTCATCAGTGCTCAGTATCACTACTCATTGTCTTGTGCTGCATTGTGGTGACCAGTACACTACAGTACAATAGTCCAGTGCTGCATCTCGCTGCCCAGTGTCAGTTCTAGTATCCTCATCAGTGCTCAGTATCACTGCTCAATGTCTTGTGCTGCATTGTGGTGACCAGTATACTACAATACATTACTAAAAGTCCAGTGTCTTGTGCTGCATCTTGCTGCTGTAGGAAGCTATGGTAGTGTCCTGTCACTGGGGGTCATTCCGAGTTGTTCGCTCATTGCCGATTTTCGCAACGGAGCGATTTAGGCAAAAATGCGCATGCGCATGGTACGCAGTGTGCATGCACTGAGTATTTTAGCACAAAACTTAGTAGATTTACTCACGTCCAAACGAAGAATATTCATTGTTGAAGTGATCGGAGTGTGACTGACAGGAAGTGGGTGTTTCTGGGCGAAAACTGGCCATTTTCTGGGAGTGTGCAGAAAAACGCAGGCGTGCCAGGATAAAACGCGGGAGTGGCTGGAGAAATGGGGGAGTGGATGGCTGAACGCAGGGCATGTTTGTGACGTCAAACCAGGAACAAAACGGGCTAACCTGATCGCAATGTAGGAGTAAGTCTCGCGCTACTCAGAAACTGCTAAGAAATGTCTATTCGCAATTCTGCTAATCTTTCGTTCGCAATTCTGCTAAGCTAAGATACACTCCCAGAGGGCGGTGGCCTAGCGTGTGCAATGCTGCTAAAATCTGCTAGCGAGCGAACAACTCGGAATGAGGGCCACTGTGCATAGGTCATCATCATTCCAGTCACAGTGGTATCTGGTATCTATCTAGTGGTTTGTAATTCCAGACATTACTGCCGTCTAATTCCATATATATAACTGGCATACAATTCCACAAATTAAAAAATGGAGAACAAAAAATTGGAGGATAAAATAGGGAAAGATCAGATCCACTTCCACCTAGTGCTGAAGCTGCTGCCACTAGTCATGGCAGAGACGATGAAATGCCATCAACATCGTCTGCTAAGGCCGATGCCAAATGTCTCATTAGAGAGCATGTTAAATCCAAAAAAACAAAAGTTCAGTAAAATGACCCAAAAATCTAAATTAAAAGCGTCTGAGGAGAAGCGTAAACTTGCCAATATGCCATTTACGACACGGAGTGGCAAGGAATGGCTGAGTCACTGGCCTATGTTCATGGCTATTGGTTCAGCTTCACATGAGGATGGAAGCACTCATCCTCCCGCTAGAAAAATGAAAAGAGTTAAGTTGGCAAAAGCACAGCAAAGAACTGTGCGTTCTTCTAAATCACAAATCCCCAAGGAGAGTCCAATTGTGTCGGTTGTGATGCCTGACCTTCCCCAACACTGGACGGGAAGAGGTGGCTCCTTCCTCCATTTGCACGCCCCCTGCAAGTGCTGGAAGGAGCACCCACAGTCCAGTTCCTGATAGTCAAATTGAAGATGTCACTGTTGAAGTACACCAGGATGAGGATATGGGTGTTGCTGGCGCTGGGGAGGAAATTGACAAGGAGGATTCTGATGGTGAGGTGGTTTGTTTAAGTCAGGCACCCGGGGAGACACCTGTTGTCCGTGGGATGAATAAGGCAATTGACATGCCTGTTCAAAATACAAAAAAAATCACCTCTTCGGTGTGGAATTATTTCAACAGAAATGCAGACAACTGGTGTCAAGTCATGTGTTGCCTTTGTCAAGCTGTAATAAGTAGGGGTAAGGACGTTAACCACCTAGGAACATCCTCCCTTATACGTCACCTGGAGCGTATTCATCAGAAGTCATTGACAAGTTCAAAAACTTTGGGTGACAGCGGAAGCAGTCCACTGACAACTAAATCCCTTCTTCCTCTTGTACCCAAGCTCCTGCAAACCACACCACCAACTCCCTCAATGTCAATTTCCTCCTTAGACAGGAACGCCAATAGTCCTGCAGGCCATGTCACTGGAAAGTCTGACGATTCCTCTCCTAACTGGGATTCCTCCAATGGATCCTTGAGTGTAACGCCTACTGCTGCTGGCACTGCTGTTGTTGGGGAAGTCGGAAGACCACTTATACTACTTCCAGTAAGCAATTGACTGTCCAACAGTCCTTTGCGAGGAAGATGAAATATCACAGCAGTCATCCTGTTGCAAAGCGGATAACTCAGGCCTTGACAACTATGTTGGTGTTAGACGTGCGTCCGGTATCCGCCGTTAGTTCACAGGGACTTAGAGAATTGCTTGAGGTAGTGTGTCCCCGGTACAAAATACCATCTAGGTTCCACTTCTCTAGGCAGGCGATACCGAGAATGTACACAGACGTCATAAAAAGAGTCACCAGTGTCCTAAAAAATGCAGTTGTACCCAATGTCCACTTAACCATGGACATGTGGACAAGTGGAGCAGGGAAGACTAAGGACTATATGACTGTGACAGCCCACTGGGTAGATTTATTGCCTCCCGCTGCAACAACAGCAGCAGCGGCACCAGTAGCAGCATCTCGCAAATGCCAACTCGTTCCTAGGCAGTCTACGCTTTGTATCACTGCTTTCCATAAGAAGCACACAGCTGACAACCTCTTACGGAAACTGAGGAACATCATCGCAGATTGGCTTACCCCAAATGGACTCTCCTGGGGATTTGTGACATCGGACAATGCCACCAATATTGTGCGTGCATTAAATGTGTGCAAATTCCAGCACGTCCCATGTTTTGCACATACAATGAATTTGGTGGTGCAGAATTTTTTACAAAACAACAGGGGCGTGCAGGAGATGCTGTCAGTGGCCCGAAGAATTGCGGCCCACTTTCGGCATTCAGCCACCGCGTGCCGAAGACTGGAGCACCAGCAAACACTCCTGAACATGCCCTGCCATCAGCTGAAGCAAGAGGTGGTAACGAGGTGGATTTCAACCCTCTATATGCTTCAGAGGATGGAGGAGAGGCAAAAGGCCATTCAAGCCTATACATCTGTCTATGATATGACTCAAATGCAGTGGAGAATGATTTCAACGTTGTGCAAGGTTCTCCAACCCTTTGAACTTGCCAAACGTGAAGTCAGTTCAGACACTGCCAGCCTAAGTCAGGTCATTCCCCTAATCAGGCTTTTGCAGAAGCAGCTGGAGAAATTGATGGAGAAGCTAAAACGGAGCGATTCCACTAGGCATGTGGGACTTGTGGATGGAGCCCTTCATTCGCTTAACCAGGACTCATGGGTGGTCAATCTGTTGAAATCAGAGCACTACATTTTGGCCACCGTGCTCGATCCTAGGTTTAAAGCCTACGTTGTATCTCTCTTTCTGGCAGACACAAGTCTGCAGATGTTCAAAGACCTGCTGGTGAGACACTTGTCAAGTCAAGCGGAACGTGACCTGCCAACAGCTCCTCCTTTATTTCTACCACCACTGGAGCTGCCAGGAAAAGGATAAAATTTCCAAAACCACCCGCTGGCGGTGATGCAGGGCAGTCAGGAGCTAAAACTGACATCTGGTCTGGACTGAAGGACCTGCCAACGATTACTGACATGTCATCTACTGTCATTGCACATGATTCTGTCACCATTGAAAGAATGGTGGAGGATTATATGAGTGACCGCATCCAAGTAGGCACGTCAGACAGTCCGTACGTATACTGGCAGGAAAAAGAGGCAATTTGGAGGCCCTTGCACAAACTGACTTTATTTTACCTAAGTTGCCCCCCCTCCAGTGTGTACTCCGAAAGAGTGTCTACTGCAGCCGGTAACCTTGTCAGCGATCGGTGTAGGAGGTTACTTCCAGAAAATGTGGAGAAGATGATGTTCATCAAAATGAATAATCAATTCCTCCATGGAGACATTTACCAGCAAATGCCTCCAGAAAGTACACAGGGACCTGTGATGGTGGATTCCAGTGGGGACGAATTAATACTCTGTGAGGAAGAGGATGTACACAGTGAAAAGGGTGAGGAATCGGACGATAAGGAGGAGGTGGACATCCTGCCTCTGTAGAGCCAGTTTGTGCAAGGAGAGATTGATTGCTTCGTTTTTGGTGGGGGCCCAAACCAACCAGTCATTTCAGCCACAGTCGTGTGGCAGACCCTGTCGCTGAAATTATGGGTTTACTACTTATGAGGATCAGCACCTTTATCCTGGAAGCAGAAGATTGACTGCGGGTTCTTTATTTATTACTGCTACAAATTTTGACTGAATTAGCACTGACTTAATGTGTGATTATTTCAGTATAGAAAATGTTAATATTTTTAGTTATGTTGGGGGTAAATTGGTTTCCCAGGGCTTACATATCATTTTGCTTATGTGGTAGGGCAGATTTAGAAAGTGTAAATAAGGTACTGTAAAACCATAAAAGTCAACAACTCCGGTGTTAAATGGTTTAAGATATAGATATGACTTTGTAATCCTGAACAATTTATGCTCAGTGATTATTTCCAAGCATGGTTTAATTACCATGTGAACACTGTTTGTACTCCTTCCAATGGAAACAGCAACAAAGTATTAACTGTGAAAAAGAGGCTTATTCATGGAACTTGTCCTAAATTTTTAGCAAACATTTTACATTCTTAGGGGTATATTTACTAAAGGGTGGGTTTTTAGATGTGGAGATGTTGCTTATAGCAACCAATCAGATTCTAGCTAGAAGTTCTAGAAGTTGCAAGACAAATGATAAGTAGAATCTGATTGGTTGCTATGGGCAACTTCTCCACTTATAAAATCTTGCTCTTTAGTAAATATGCTACTTATACTCTACACTAGGAAATATATGATCCCATATCTAAATTGCTTATTGTAGCATTAACAAAATATGGTAATGGAGAATGCTCAGAAGCTAAAGAGTCAAGACACCTTCACTATAAGAAAACCTTTTGTTGCTTAGGTTTGGTTAGTACTACAGTAGGAATTAAGTATTATAATAGAACTTCCTTTACCTGGCCATGGTTTACTGTTGAGTGTATTATGTGCATGATGTGTAGGCCTGCAGAGCTTGTCCCTTACCTGAGCCACCTTGGGAATGTGCACTGTGGCATTGTCTGCAGACCAGTGTACTGCTGTGGAATTGTGGTAGGAGGCGTTGCTGCAGCGCTGTCTCGGAGGTGTTGTGTCAGCATTGCTGCAGTTTAACAGTTACATATTCCATTTACTATCACCTACACAACATTCTGTTTATCTTAATTATGTTACTAACTTATCCTTGTTTAGTTTACCAGTTTTAGAAAATCCCTGTATATCTTCCTTCCGCTCTGATAAAGTAACCAGCTGCTCTTTCCTGTGGGTGTAGTTCATTACGTCGACATGCGTTAGGTCGACATACATTGGGTCGACATGCATTAAGTCAACATTATCACTAGGTCGACATGATCATTAGGTCGACATGTGCTAGGCCGACATGGAAAAAGGTCAACATGAGGTTTTTTTTACTGTTTTTGGTGTCGTTTTCTTCGAAAAGTGAGGGGGAATCCCAATTGGTGACCCCTTGCATGGTGAGCAAACTTCGGGCTGCCGCTGCACTCAACACAGGTTACCGTTCCCAAATGTAGTCCACGTGGATCGTTAAGTATGAAAAAGTAAAAAAATGAAAAAAATTGTGACTCATGTCGACCTAATACATGTTGCCCTAATGACCATGTCGACCTAGTGATTATATCGACTTAATGCATGTCGGCCAAACGTGGTCAACCCAATGTTTGTCGACCTAACTCATATCGACCAAATGACCGCCATCCCTTTCCTGTACCGTATGTCCTCTTTACCCTATATTTCAAAAAGTTATTTTTTTATCTCCTCAGGAATGATTATCCTTTCTCCTGCATTACTGTCTCTTTTTTGTCCCATACTATGATGTCCCCTCCTGTAGAGCTCATCTTACTCCACTGTCTCTCCTGTCCCCCTTAATCTATTGCTTAGATCCTCCTTTGTTTCTACTGTTGACCCTCTTTTGTCACGATCCGGGTATCTGGACGCCATTTCTTACCCATCAGATGTCTCCTAAGGCTGGCTCAGCGCTCCAGGACCGGATCCCATCTGTTATCCTAATGTTCACATTCCTGCATCCTCTCCTGTCTCTCTGTGACGCTGTCACAGTAACGCCATATTACATCTGGCATGGCATCTCCCGCGGCCTCCGCCGCCGTCCCTGAGCTTCTGCATGCAGAGTGTCAGAGTGGCGATTACGTCAGCCGCGGCCTCCGCTGTGTCCGCGTGGTTGGATGTGCACTTGTCAGCCTGGCGTCTCCTGTCTCCAGTGGCCGGCGCCGCCATTACTGTTTTCATTACCACATGGATTACAAACCAAACTTCCCTCCAAGTGTCTGCATGGGCGCAGCCATCTTGGATTCTGTCAGCTGATCATTTCCTCCAATCTGTTGTCAGTATTGTTAATCTGCATAATTGCCTAGCCAATCCCTTCCTTGCTGCAGGTATAAATACACTGTGCCTGAGCAAGGAAGGCGTCAGTGCTTTGGTTGTCAAACCTAGTTCCTGTTTGTCTCTCTCCTGTGATTGTCTTCCAGGTTCCAGCTCCTGTCTCAAGACTTCCACCATAGAGACCCGCACCAGCATTCCACCTGCGGTGTAGCCTGACTCTCCAATCCATTGTGGATTCATCTGTTTCCAGCTACAACATTACCAGCTTCCAGCAGAGTACAGCTTCTCTTAAAGGGCCGGTGTCCTTTCTACACTTTACCACTCTCCACCGGTATTATTATTTCTCCGCTCTCAAGTTCTACATTTCATTCATATTGCATCGCTCTCAAGCCTTCATTTATTATTTAACTGGTTCCAGCCAGTATCCACTCCGTGCTAACAACAGTCTGGTTCCAGCCAGTATCCACAGCAGCCGTTTTATCTTCAGCAACCCAGCTTTTCCTGGAACACCAGCTGGTACAATCCTGGGTTATCTCCATTGCTACAGTCGGGCCTGGTAAGGACTTTCCATCTAGAAGATTATAAGAACTATCTCACACTACCAGTGCCCTGTGGCTCCTGCCACCCTGTAGTACCCAGGAACTGTGTTTTATTCTTTGCTGACTTTTATGTTTTCTTTTACTGCTGCTGTGTTGCGGAGTTGTCATAATAAACATCATTGACTTTTATCCAAGTTGTCGTGGTCACGCCTTCGGGCAGTTATTATTCATGTTACTTACATGTCCAGGGGTCTGATACAACCTCCCAGGTTCCGGTACATCTCAGCCCCTACAACTGAGGCTGCCTCCCGTCAGCTCAGGCCCTCAGTTGTGACATCTTTTTCCTTACACTATTTTCTACTGTTATGTCATTTGCTCTCCCCAGTCTTCTTATCCCTTTCTCAATCCCTGTCTTTCTTCCATGGCTGATTCTTTCTGGGGGTTTTTTTTCTTTATTTCCTCTGCACCTTTTATACTCACTTTCAGCTCTTGGTTAGTTATTTACTCATTTTCACTTCACTGCTACACTCCATTCACATTACTATGTCTCTTTTCTGTAGCATGGTGGGGACCCCAGTGATGTGCATATCCTTTCTCTTGCAACACCAATCAAGCCCTTTCAATAGGTTGGAGGTATGAGCCCACTGAGTCTTCTCTTGTTCAGTAAGCAAAGTAGGACTTCTCCACATCATCTTCTATGCATCTGTAAGGAATGGTTTTTCCTATACTGTTTATCAATGCAATGGCAAACTGTTGCATCATTAATATAAATTTTCTTATTTTATTTTACAAAGTAACTTTGTAAAACAGATTTCTTTGTAAAAGATCTGCTAGATGCCAAGATTAATATACGATACTCTGTGGGTAATTCCAAGTTGATCGCAGCAGGAATTTTGTTAGCAGTTGGACATGGTTTTGCCCAACTGCTAACAAAATTCCCGCTGGCTGCGATCAACTTGGATTTACCCCCCCACCCCCCCTGTGTGATGTCTTTTTCTCTTTTTTGCATGTTACATTCTCAGTATTTTGTATAACTGAATATTGTTTATTAAAATATACTTGCAGAATTTTTTTTCATTAATTTACCTTATGTTTTTATACCCCAAGCCTATGAACTGACTGGGTTCTAAATTGAAAACCTATTTTATGGACTACACTAGAGGTTCACAAACTTTTTTGAAATACAGTGCCATAGAGTGTCAGATTCTTTTCATGGCACCCCTAGGCCAAACGTTTCTTACTGAGAAATTCTGAAGAAAATAATAAATGAAATAAATTGTGTTTATATGTCATCCTTAAATCAGTTATGTGGTAAGGTGCAGGATTCACTTATGTTTGTTCACATATTATATGATTGGAAGCCGCCAGCGCTGGTTTTGCCTATCACATCGCCCATAAATAATTTGAATTTGTCCTGGACCAACAACCCAGGGCACCCATGCAAGTGCCCCCGCACCCAATTTGGGAACCACTGGACAACACAGTTATAGAACACTATATATATATATATATATATATATATATATATATACACACTATATATTTAGGACCTTTCTTTTTAATCCTAGTATGCTCGCATGATTTGGACATAAGTGTAACATTTTGCAATATTATTTAATCACATTCCAAAAATGTATGCATGTCTTCTAAAACATTTTTTATGTAAATATAAATTATAATTGCTTATACCTGTAATTTCAGTGGCCCCATGTTTTTTACTGGAGGTGGCTGGCATGGCTCCTTCACGACAAAAATTTGCTTGGTGAAGTAGGCAGAGCTGACATTGTTGAAGACTGAAACATTGACTGTGTATTCCCCTTCACTGAAAATGGAAGAAGTGATTGAAAGTGCAATTTACAGTTTAAATTGTGTGTTAAACGCTAAATGTAAATATGCGTGCACTTCTATATAAATAAACTAAAGGGTATACTCAGCCCAATTGCTCAATAAAGCCCAGCTACTATATGTGTACAATTGGCTGAACAAGCCACTTTTACATACTGTAGGGCTACATCATTATTTTATTTTTATTTTTTATTTATTAGCAGTTTCTTATATAGCGCAGCATATTCCGTTGCGCTTTACAATTAGAACAACAGTAATAGAACAAAACCGGGTAAAAACAGACAGACATAGAGGTAGGAAGGCCCTGCTCGCAAGCTTACAATCTATAGGGAAATAGGCACTGATACACAAGGATAGATGCTACCTTCTGCATAATGGTCCACCAGAGTGCTAGGTTCTTAATGGGTTGTATGATGATACCCCACAATGTTGGCCAAGGGTCAGGAGGGTGTGAGATTAAAGAAAAACAAAATATGTGATGTTATGTATACTGTATAGAGAGGATGTAATTAGATAGGGAAGCACTGAAGGTTATGTGTGTGGGTCTGGAATTTGATAGACTTGTCTGAAGAGGTGAGTTTTCAGGGAACGTTTAAAGGTTTGAAGACTAGAGATAAGTCTTATTGTGCGTGGGAGGGAATTCCACAGAGTGGGGGAAGCCCGGATAAAGTCCTGTAATTTTGAGTGTGAAGTGAACATCATTGCATTAGGCAAATGACCACACACATACTGTAGAAATAACCATCACAGGTAAATTGTCTGACCAGAAATAATTGTTATCAGGATACATTTCAATCATCTTAGTATCTTTAGTAGTCAGTGGGGCTCCACACACAAGGAGCTTTCAGGCCACTTTGGTCTACAGTGAAAAGTTGCTTAATTTGGTTTTATTATTTATATATATTATTATAATGAATATACTTTGTAGTTATGAAACAAAATATTTTATAGCACGGTATGTAACACAAAAGTAATATAACATTACAGAGGTGTCTTGAGGATACTGGGGGTCATTCTGAGTTGATCGCAGCAGGAACTTTGGCCCTCATTCCGAGTTGTTCGCTCGCTAGACGATTTTCGCAGCAGTGCACACGCTAAGCCGCCGCCCTCTGGGAGTGAATCTTAGCTTAGCAGAATTGCAAACGAAGTATTCGCAATATTGCAAAAAGATTTTTCTTTGCAGTTTCTGAGTAGCTCGAGACTTACTCTTCCAGTGCGATCAGTTCAGTGCTTGTCGTTCCTGGTTTGACGTCACAAACACACCCAGCGTTCACCCAGCCACTCCCCCGTTTCTCCAGCCACTCCCGCGTTTTCCCAGAAACAACAGCGTTTTTTCACACACTCCCATAAAACGGACAGTTTCCGCCCAGAAACACCCACTTCCTGTCAATCACACTACGATCAGCAGAACGAAGAAAAAACCTCGTAATGCCGTGAGTAAAATACCAAACTTCTTAGCAAATTTACTTGGCGCAGCCGCAGTGCGAACATTGCGCATGCGCAGTTAGCGGAAAATCGCACCGATGCGAAGGAAAATAACGAGCGAACAACTCGGAATGAGGGCCCATGTGCACTGCAGGGGAGGCAGATATAACATGTGCAGAGAGAGATAGATTTGGGTGTGGTGAGTTCAATCTGCAATCTAAATTGCAGTGTAAAATTAAAGCAGCCAGTATTTACCCTGCACAGAAACAAAATAACCCACCCAAATCTAACTCTCTCAGCAAATGTTATATCTGCCCCCCCCCCCCCCCCCTTCAGTGCACATGGTTTTGCCCAACTGCTAAAAAATTTCCTGCTGCGATCAGCTTGGAATTACCCCCACTGTACATGGATAGGACCTTGCCTACAATGGTGGTTTACAATTTAAGAGGGAGAAGTTCTTGCAAGACACAAAAGCATGATTCAGATGTGGTTGGAGTAGCAGCTCACTGGCTTATCTATAATGGATGCAAGGTGTGTGGTGCACATGGGCCCCTGGGTCCTGGGGGGACCACATACTGCATATCCTACACCCATTTAATAATACTCACCTGTCCGCCGGCCTGGTGCTGGACACAGAGCTGCAATTATCACTCGGAAAATGGCCACTGTGGTAATTTTTCAGTGATTCACACATGCACAATAGAGATGTCCCTGGGAATGCGTTGCAGGGGCCATGTACCTGGAGACCTGCGCATGCGCAGTAGACTCTGGCACAATGCCAGCCAGAGTCTACTGCACCACAGGAGGGGAGGGGACCCAATCGGAGCCTGCACACACGCCCCCTCCTCTCTTAAAGTGATTCTGAGCAGCTGATGTTCGGTACTGTGCACGTGTAGTACAGGTCTGCGACGCCGTTCACACTACAGCATCAGACAGTCAGTAACTGACAGTCTAATGCCATTTGGGGGCAGGGTGGGAGTGGCAACAGTCTCCATTTCTCCAAACAGAGGCGTGTCTCCGCTGTTATAGGGGAGGGACAAGGCCAGGATCTCCGTCAGAGGGTGGGAGAGAGTTTGATATTTTGAGATTGTATGTTTCATATTAGAGGTGTTGTAATCAACTTTTAATAAAATCTTATAGGATAGAATGCAATTAGGTTGCCATTGGGAAAAACAATCTATATAGTAATTGGCTCAAGTCTGTCCTATCTTCGACAAGCATGCAACCTCTCCCCAATAATGGCTCCCACTGCAGCGACGGGTTGAGACAGACCACTCTTCCTGCAGGAGGACCTCTGACTGTGCTGGGAATGGTAAGTAGCACTATTAGGAATAAAGGTGGGTACACACTATGCGATACGCTCCATGAGCGATATCGCATAGTGTTTTCCCTCCGGGGATGCTGACATAGTGTATACATCACGCCGCAGCCGGCCCAAACATGCAGCAACTGATGATATTGTCAGATTGAGCTGCATGTACAGCAGACAGTGGGGGTCATTAATGGCCACCAGGGGGTCGCTCATAGCATACATACTGTGAGGAGGGTTAAAATGACCAATATTGTTTACAATATCGCCTAGTGTGTATGCACCTTAAGAGAAAAAGATGTGAACTAGGGTCATAATAGAAAAAAACTTATTAATCACAAAGTGAAATGTGGAAGATGATTTATATAAATATAGCTGGCAATAGAATTTTTAAATATTAACATTATAGCTAGGGATGAAGATTAGGAAGTTGGTATGCTCTATTAGAGTCCATGTGCATCTTCACAGAGTTAGTAGCCAAATAATCAAAGTTCTGTACGTGCTGAATTACATAAATCCCACAAGGGGAAAAAAAGAGGTGTTTGTGGGCAACAGCAGCTCCTATCTGCTTGTCAAAGGTGGGCTGCTGCTACCAGACATGGCACCTGCGCAATGAATCTGACAGGCGCTGGGACCAGCGGATGCGTACAAGCTGCATTGGCTGTAGCCCATAAAAGCCGGGTAGGGCTGCCCGAAAGGCAAGGATTGACTTCCTGCTGGAATCACGCTCTCTGATAATCACAGCCTGGTCTGGCAGTCCCACGGGGAGAAAACACCTCTCCCTGGGGCTGCCTGCTGGGGAGTCACTGTCAATCACAGTAGGGATGGCCATCGGTGGGTTAACAATTAATGGTACCATTGATTGATAACCTCAAACATGTTAAATTATCTGCAAAGTAAAAATCGATGGTTTCACTCACAGATGGTCATTCCTGCCTTTCAATTTACTGGACTGTAGGTCAATAATAGCCTGGGGCAGGGCTTCCTGGGTGACGAGGGGCCGAGCTATGCTCTGGTTCCCACGCCTTGTAGAAAAAAAACAACAAAACCACTGGGTAACTTTATACCATCGATGGTGGGAACTGTTTCTGTTTCTCATCCATCGATGATAAAAGTATTTACCATCGGTTGATTCATCAATGGTCGATGACTATCCCTAAGTCACATTGAAGTTAGTGCAGTCATGGACTGCAACTGGCTCACTGAGGCGGCAGATGTAACCTCGGGGGGCTGCAGCCCTGCAGCCCATAGATAAAATCCGCCACTGGTTGTGAGATATCTAAATAGATCTAACCAAATGTTGTTTAAGCTATTTTGCCTGTCAGGATATGTAATAAAATAATTTATATAAAACATTAATAAAAGAGCTCCCATGGCTTCTGTAACAATGATACTCTGCATTGGACCCAGTCTTTTTATGGGACCCCACACCTAGCAGTGACATGCAGTCAAGGTAGGCAAAGCCTCACCTGCAATACTCCAGTACACTCCAGAGTTTTGAGTATAAAAATGATAAGAATAATACAAAGTAGATATTTACAAATGTGTTTTATAATCATTTTTATAGTCAAAACTCACCACCAAATCATATATGTGTGTGTAAATCTGGCTCTGATACTAGCCAATGCCTCACCAACCACTGACCTCGTTGATACCTGGTGATGCCCAATTTAGGAGGACATTTACTAAGCAGTGATAAGAGAGGAGAAGTGAGCCAGTGGAGAAGTTGCCCATGGCAACCAATCAGCACTGAAGTAACATCTATAATTTGCATACTATAAAATGATACAGAGCAGCTGATTGGTTGATGGGGCAACTTCTCAGCTGGCTCACTTCTCCGCTCTTATCACTGCTTAGTAACTGTCCCCATTATTAATGCCAAGTAGTACCGGTGCTTTCCTGGTAGCCTTGGACATTAGTATCAGTTAAATACTGTTACTCAAAATACAAACTGAGCCATTTACCTCACCGCATGTCCTTGGTAGTGCCCTGCTGATGAAATAAAATAGTGTGCCCCTCTGACCATATAACTAATAGTGATCTACTGATAAAATAAATATTAATGGCCAAACTGATCAAATCAAAATAAATTATAGTACTGCTCTTGATTGGCTGGCTATTTGTTAAGTAAAATTAACTTTGCTAATTACTAAATACCAAGAACAAAAAAAATTGCAGGTCCTGGCTGCAGCAAGTCATCTTCACAGTTACGCCCCTTCATTAGGGCGTGGCTATTTTGTTTAAGATTCCTTCCAGAATATGAATGAAAGTATCACATGGATTCAAATATAAGCTTACCTTGTATACACATGTGTGTCATTGTCCTTTCCAAGCCTTTCAGTACCATCTCCAAAGTTCCACCAATGACTAACATTTGTTCCAGAGTTGATTCTGCATAGAAAGCTCACACTGGAGTTTATTAGTACAGAAGAACTGGCGACAAGGCGATTGGGAATGACCCTTCTCTGCACAAATATTGTGTGAACATCAGAGACAAAAGTGCTGACTCGATTTGAAGCTTTAACCACCACATTATACCTTTGATAAAGAAAGAAGAAACTGCATTAAACAAAATGTAGCTGCTTGTCTGTATTAGTTTAGCTGAATGGTTGTTTAACATTTCAGTTATTGCATTTTGTAGAGGTTATTGTTTTACCAAAAGTTACTCAAGTGGCTTAGTCTGACATTATTACAGATTAATTAGTACACTGTACTTATCTAAGGTTCATTATATACAGTAGACCTAATGGGTCATAGGTAGGCCTTAGGGTGGGACCTTAATACTGAAGAAACTGTACACATCTCCGGGGGTTGTGAACACTGCCATTGGTTAGTCTGTGTGTGACGCAAATTTCTGTTGCGGTCATTGCATGAAGAGCATAGTGACACAGGAAGCATTAGGAAATAGAGATGTTGGGAAATGACCTATACTGGAAACCTGAGACACTTCTGACTCTCCCAGAAAACGTTTTTAATATCACCTGCTCCAACCAGTGTACAGGCAGCAAGATAATTTGGTACCTGCCCAGTCATACCATGTTTTATGGTTTCCCCAAACACAGACTGTTATCAATTTATCAATTGATCCTTTCATAGTTGTATTTCCACCTACAGATGTAGCCACACTCATCTAATCTGCAGCTTTACATATCCGTGGCAAGCCAGGCGCAGCAAGCGTGCACGCGACAAGGAAGTGTGCGTATGTCTAAGTACGCGCACCCATAGAAATACATGAGTGGGGTACTAAGACGCACGCGCATAGACGCAGCGTGTGCCTGTGTGGTCATGCCACAGGCTGGATGAGTGTGGCTTCATCTGTACACTGCAAAACATTTACATTTGTCGCTTTAAAAATAGCTATGGAGGGGGAGTGTGAATGAAAGGACCGATAAGAAGATACAGTCCCCACAATTGTAGCTTCTGATATCTCTTTTAGTATGGCCCCTCACTCAGCGGATGGCGGTCACAAGGTCGATATGAGTTAGGTTGACCTACATTGGGTCGACCACATTTGGTCGACATGGTCACTAGGTCGACGTGTGTTAGGTCGACATGGAAAATGTCGACATGAGTTTTTCACATTTTTTTTTACATTTCTTGACCTTTTTCATACTTAACGATACACGTGGACTACAATTGGGAACGGTAACCTGTGCCGAGCGCAGTGGAAGCGGAGCGAGGCACTGTGCTTCACTCGCCATGCGAGGGGTCACGGTGCACTAATTGGGGCTCCTCGTCACTTTTCAAAGAAATCAACACCAAATAAAGTCATAAAAACCATGTCAACCTTTTTCCATGTCGACCCTGCACATGTGGACCTAATGATCATGTGGACCTAATGCATGTCGACCAAACGTGGTTGACCCAATGTATGTCGACCTAACTCATGTCGACCTAATGAACCACACCCCACTCAGCAGTTTCACATAATGCTGGGCTGTGAGATGAACCATAGGATCTATGGAAAAATGACAGCATGGAGCAGTCTGGCGAGAGGTAGGAGCAGATAAGTGGTAACACACATTTATTAAATAACACTTTAGTGTAAACCAAATTGCGGGGAGGTGTAGCCATGCTGGATTTTAAATTGGGCATGTTTCTCATGTTCTTATTAGTAACAATAAATAAACAAAACATTTGGGGGGACACTTTTCTTCTACAAACACTTTCTTAAGATGTACTTTAAAGTTTACATTGTTGATTAAATGTGGTACAATTTGTTTTTAAGCTCATGAATATCATTAATGCATGTGTTAAGTGCGTTTCCTCTCCGAAAACTGCAGCTGGGCCAGGCTAAAACTGGAGAGGCCATACCTACAAGAGGCAGGAAAGCTTAAGTATTAATCAGTTTTTTGATGGACAGCGAAATCTGTCCCAGAAAAGACTGGGATCCTGCAAAAGGCAAAGCAATGTACAGTAGCTGAGTGGGAGAGAGCCCAACGAGGCTATGAAGAGCCAGACCAATGGCCATACCTTGCAGTAGCAGAATGGCATTTGAGAGACTTCAGCCCATTGATAGAGAGGGCTGAAGCAGTGAATGGGGCCTAGGCAGTTTATTATTTTCTGATGATTTATGCTGATATTAAAGCATCATTTACCTATTTAAAGCTAGACAAGCTGTATGGTGACCCTTATAGATCCCCCAAACACTGTTCTGCCAATTCTAGCAGAGTGAAATTCCCCAGATTATTACAATGTATATCAGCACCTATAGTATTTTTTTAATATAAATATTTAATGACCTGGTATTGTCATATTGCCATTCTATAACTGTTTTATCAGTTCATCCTTTTAAAGCTATATTACCATATGTGTACATTTCTTTTTACATTTGCATCTTTAAAATAGGGGCGTGTGAACTGAAGCAGTAATAAGAAGACGTATGACTAAATGTAATAGCCTCTGGGTTCCTGAGGTGCGTCTATGATTTATGGGGGCCATTTAGACCCTCACTTTACAGAGTAACCCAATGCCGGTTTTCAGCATGGGGTGTGAGATGAACACAGAGCCCAGGGAAAAATGCTTGCATGGAGCAATCCTTGTACTCTTCTGAGAAAAATACAGATTTATTAAACAATATTCAAGTTTTTTTGATATACTGAATCATGGTGAGATGTAGACATGCTGGATACAAATCATGGTTCATATGCGTTCTGTATTATCCTAGCTATTATTATCAGCAAACTATAGATAAACAACATATTTTTGTTGACCATTTGGCATAGCCATAACTAGGGGTGTATGAGCAGTGCCATCACACAGAGCGCAGTGCACTGGGGTGGCACTATTGCTGTCTCACAGTCCCTGCATATGGTTATCAGTAAGCCTGGATTGCCGGCAGCCCGCAGCATCCTTGTACGTTCTAGACACGCATACTGCAGCCTGTACAGCCCCACCCACCCCTATTGAGTATGCTCCTGGCAGTGCTGTTGTTCCCGACAGCTGATGGCCCCAGTCCCCTTGGCATGATGTCATGCTTTCAGGAGGCATGACCAGCACAGGGCATTGTAAAAACCTGCTATGGTGCTGCCATTTGGTTCTTGTGAACACTTTTGCAGGGTGAACGGTATATTGCTAATTAAATCTGGTACAATTTTTTTACATTTCATGAATATCATTAATAAATGTATTACGTGCCTGTTTGCTTGGGTGAATCGTTTAATTATACTTCTTCTATTTGCTCTCTCTGGTAATCTGCCATCAAACTGCCAGACAAAGTGCAAAGGTCCATGTTCTTCAGTCACTGCCGTAAAATTGATGTACATGTCCGTTGAAAAGACTGTTCCATTGGTAAAAATGTAAACTGCTAAAACAAAAAAACAACAACAAGTTTTGCAAGCCAAAATGGTTTTATACAGCACCATCCAGAAATCTACATGTACTTGACTTGGTGCCACAAGTTTGTCTAACAAGTATCAGGCATCAGCTACAGTTGCATTCTACATTCTGAGGGACTGGTTTAGAGTTGCAGACAAGTCAGCCGCATATGCCACATTGTGTGCTCAAAGAGGACTGGTTTACCTGGTAATGTTTTATCAGTCACTATTCATCATGTGAACACTGCTGTAATGTCAACCTGGTCTCAATATTGTCTTCAGCGACAGAGTCATCTGATGGCAGTATTTTGGTAAGTACTCTCCCCTTATCCCTAACCCCAACACCTAACCCTGTCACTAGTGGCTAAACCTAACACCCTCCCTGCAGCTTAACCCTAACATGCCCCTAGTCCCTAACCCTAATGTCGACATTCAGAGAAAGAATGTCGGCATTTCACGTATTGACATTTCACATTCTGAACATGTCGACATGGTATCTGTCGACATTTCAACTTTGGTGGCATCATAACTGTCAACATTGTGAATGCCGACCTTATGACTGTATCCCATTGAGTAGACACAGCAGGAGGCTAGAAGCCATAACTTGCAGTAAGCATGCACTATGGTTCCGATATATGACAAATAATGATTAATGAAGACTGAACATGAGGCCTTAATGTCATGACAATATGAGAATGTGGAACCCTCCAGACATGGAGGCTCTTTATATACAGTATCCCACCACCAACACCACCACAAACTTATTTCCCCATTGCATGTGATTGATTGATTGATTGATTGATTGATTGATTGATTGATATTATCAACAATCAAGGTCATCCTATGTAAATTATAAATATCAATATAATGTCTGGCAATAAAATAATTTTTCAATAAACAAAGTATTAATAGATCTATTTAGAAAAGCATTGAATAAGAACATGAAATATATGAAATCAATGTGCTATTGATATACAGTAGGCAATGACAAACAAGGAATATATGGCACAGAAATAGCATGGTGCACACCTTTCTGTCTGGGCAAGACGTTTACAAACTTCCAGGCTTCTTGCCTTCCCATTTCATTCCAAGCTGTGACAGTAATGTTATAACTTGCAGTAGTGGGAAACTTGTAAGTAATCGCAGGTCCTGAACAAATTATAAAAATAAAATGGTTTGCATTATGTTTTCAAACTATTCATCAATAAAGATAGATGTAATAATATTATTCATTTACAGTAGTCTTGCCTTCACAGCAGTAGGTGATTTGATCCCCCATGTTCCACATGTATGACAAATTAGTGCAGGCTGTGAGAGTTGTGCTGAATAAAACTGATTCATCTTCATGTATACTACTGGAATTCATCACCACTGACAAGCCAGATGGGGCTACTGGTTCACAGTAAGGACCGATCTCTTCAGTGGTGTTAAATAATGCTGCAGCTCTAACAATATTATCACCAACTAATAAAAGGGAAATAAAACATTAACATTATGTATCACAGACATTCTTCAATATAAATTCAGTATAAGAAAAAAGTTGATACCATACAAGAGCAACAATCCAAAATCATATTCTCTATTTTAAAGAAAGCTATCAGATGGGTGTGGTTGTTTTGGCCAGCTGCTACAGTATGTGCCTCTGGTCGATATCCGGATGATAGACAGACAGTGTCTAGTTAGACTGTCAATAGATAGACACCATATGTTAGACAGACATTAGGTCAACGGGGTCAAAAGTTCGACATGAAAAAGGTAGACAGTACAAAAGGTCGACATGAAAAAGGTAGACAGTACAAAAGGGATGCCTTTCTACAATTTGGGTCCCAGATGACAAAACTATCCACACAAACCACAAAAATGCAAAAAAAAAATGGTGTCGACCTTTTTTGAGTCAACCATTTTCATGTCGACCTTTTGACCCTGTTGATCTTTTGACCCTGTCAACCTAACGTCTGTCTAACATGTTGTGTCTATCTATTGACTGTCTAACTAGACTAGGGGTGGGCAACATGCAGCCCGCGGGCCGGATGCGGCCCGCGGTCCGATCGTGCCTGGCCCGCTGTGCCCCACCAGAGTGCAATGACAAGCGGCCCAACAGGCCGCTTGTCATTGCACTGCTCTCAGACGCGGCGCCGCTGAGGAAATCCCGGTCACGTCACAGGGTCAGCTGACCGTGATTTCCTCTGTTACCATGCGCGCGCTGGGCGGCACGGGGGGCGGGCACTGCAGTGAGCAGGAGCGGCGGCTGAGTGAGGAGAAGAAGCGGTGGCCAGCGAGCGGGAGCAGGAGAGGCCACATCAGCAGCGACTCCAGGCGGCAGCAGCAGCAGCGCGGATCATCGGACAGTGGGGATCGTCTGCCACTGTGACAAACAGGTAAACCCCCTGTCCAGCCAGCCCCTGGATCAGCGCTTCAGCTGCCATATAGGTTTAGGGGTGGGGAGGCCGCGGAGTTAAAATCTGCAATATGGGTTTAGGGGAGGGAGGAGGGGGAGGGACTGTCTGCCATAATATGTAAAAAAGTGGGACGCTGTCTGCCGTAATGTGTAAAAAGGGGGACGATGTCTGCCGTAATGTGTAAAAAGGGGGACGATGTCTGCCGTAATGTGTAAAAAGGGGGACGATGTCTGCCGTAATGTGTAAAAACGGGGGCACTGTCTGCTGTAATGTGTAAAAAGGGGGACGATGTCCGCCGTAATGTGTAAAAAGGGGGACGATGTCTGCCGTAATGTGTAAAAAGGGGGACGATGTCTGCCGTAATGTGTAAAAACGGGGGCACTGTCTGCTGTAATGTGTAAAAAGGGGGACAATGTCTGTCGTAATGTGTAAAAAGGGGGACGATGTCTGCCGTAATGTGTAAAAACGGGGGCGCTGTCTGCTGCAATGTGTAAAAAGGGGACGCTGTCTGCTGTAATGTGTAAAAAGGGGACGCTGTCTTCCGTAATGTGTAAAAAGGGTACGCTATCTGCTGTAATGTGTAAAAAAAAAAGGGCACGCTGCCTGCCGTAATGTGTAAAAAGGGGACTCTTTTTGAGTATTTTGTGTGTGGCCCTCGAATATTCGCTGGAAGTGTTAAGCGGCCCCCCAGCTGAAATAATTGCCCACCCCTGAACTAGACACGGTCTATCTATCATCCCACACCCCCTCTGATCTGCCCCTATTTTTCCTGTTTCATGACATATAAACACCTGTGAAACATTTTTTTTATCTTTGCTAACATTTAAATATAATTTCCATGGACAATTTGCTGCACAGTGACGGTATCTATATACTTTATACATAGAGAAACAAAAAACATCAAAGTGGAAGTGTTGCCATAGCAACCAACAGGTTAAAAGTGATACTAGCTATCAGGGCCGGTGCTAGGGTGTTCGGCGCCCTCCTGCAAACTATAAATTTGCACCCTCCCATACTTTACAAAGGCACAGCGTGCGTCAGAAAAAGGGGTGTGGTCTCACAAGGAATGGGTGTGGCCACACAATAGTACCCCCATTTAAATTTATGCCACACAGTAGCACAATCGTGTTCACATTACACAGCAAGTAGTAGTGCCGCTTAGACACATAATGCCCATAGTAGTAGTGCCCTGTATACACAATGCTCATAGTAGCAGCGCCCCTTATACCCAGGGGCAAACGCAGGATTTGTAAGGGGGGGTTTCCAAATATGCCATATGATTACTGTATATATGTGTATGCGCATATATATATATATATATATATATAAACAGCAGCTAGGTCCGGCTCTCCCATTAATCCGGATCAATGCGCTGGGTGCCCTCACAAGAATAAAATAGACAGCAAGCGGTGCGGCACTCCTAGCGGCTAATACAAACTGGCTGTCAAGTCCTTGGTGCAGACAACGTTTCAATGCGGTTTATTGCATTTTCATCAGGTCGAAATGCAATAAACCGCATTGAAACGTTGTCTGCACCAAGGACTTGACTGCCAGTTTGTATTAGCCGCTTGGAGTGCCGCACCGCTTGCTGTATGTATATATATATATATATATATATATATATATACAGTAAACTATAGATAGATACATAGATAGACTATAGATCTAGATGGAAGTTGGATACATAGATAGATAGATATAGTATATATATATACAGGTTGAGTATCCCATATCCAAATATTCCGAAATACGGACTTTTTTGAGTGAGAGTGAGATAGTGAAACCTTTGTTTTCTGATTGCTCAATGTACACAAACTTTGTTAATACACAAAGTTATTAAAAATATTGTATTAAATGACCTTTAGGCTGTGTGTATAAGGTGTATATGAAACATAAATGAATTGTGTGAATGTAGACACACTTTGTTTAATGCACAAAGTTACAAAAAATATTGGCTAAAATGACCTTCAGGCTGTGTGTATAAGGTGTATATGTAACATAAATGCATTCTGTGTTTAGATTTAGGTCCCATCACCATGATATCTCATTATGGTATGCAATTATTCCAAAATACGGAAAAATCCCATATCCAAAATACCTCTGGTCCCAAGCATTTTGGATAAGGGATACTCAACCTGTATATATATATATATATATATATATATATATATATATATATATATATGTACAGTGTGTGTGTGTACATATATATATATATATATATATCACCCACAGGCAACTTGCAGCCATGACTACAAATTGATGTGCATTTACTATAGAAAATTAAACTTGAACAAACTAGGGGGGTAATTCCAAGTTGATCGCAGCAGGAATTTTGTTAGCAGTTGGGCAAAACCATGTGCACTGCAGGGGAGGCAGATATAACATGTGCAGAGAGAGTTAGATTTGGGTGGGGTGTGTTCAATCTGCAATCTAATTTGCAGTATAAAAATAAAGCAGCCAGTATTTACCCTGCACAGAAATAAAATAACCCACCCAAATCTAACTCTTTCTGCACATGTTATATCTGCCTCCCCTGCAGTGCACATGGTTTTGCCCAACTGCTAACAAAATTCCTGCTGCGATCAACACAGAATTACCCCCTATATACACACTCACACACTCACATTAATACAATTACATACTGTACATACACACTCGTCATAAACACTCAGCTGCACCTCCACTGGAAGCTCTCTGACAGGCACACTTCTCTCTACCTTCTACATCATTATAATGTAGCCAGAGCCGGATTAAGGGGGGTGCCCTGGGTGTATGTACCCCGGGCCCCCCTTTTTAAAAGGGCCCCCTGCAGCCCCGCCACCGTCCACAGATCGGATGCCAGCGCCGGCGTTTTGATGATGTAGAGGGGACCTCTGAGAGCCAGGACAGCCGTCGCGCAGCTGCCTTCACAGCATGTGGCACCTCCGCGGCCGCACCATCTCTGATCTGCGGTACTGTGCTCCCGGCTCTCCAGTGTACTGACAGACGCTGGTGCGGCCGTGGCCGCGCCACAGGCTGTGAAGGCGGCTAGGCGACGGCTGTCCCGGCTCCCCTCTGCATCATCAAAACGCTGGCGCCGGGTTGTAAGGGTCTACACAGGCAGGACAGCGGAGCGACAGCTCAGCTGTCCAATAATCTGTGAAGACATGCGGTGGGCTCGCAGGCTGCAGGCCAGAAACTATGAGGAGGCCTGTGAAATGAGGGGTTGTGTGGAGCTGGCCAGTGGAGAGTTTTGGAGAGACAGCAGCATGCCAGGAAAGCAGAAAAAAAGTAAGGCTGGCTATACTAAGTTTAGCTTCTGGATTTCATTATGTATATATACTCAAGGAAGATGCGGCACTCTGGGCTTGAATAATTTCCACAAAACTCCGATATTTTGCAGCAACGTTTCAGTAGACACACCTACTGTCGTCAGGCTTTAATAAAGAATAAAACATAATGTACATACCTTTATAGTCACCCTGTGTGCATTCCCGCCGGCTCATGCTGGGACCACTCACCCGCCGAGCCGCATGGAAGATGACGTCATCGTCAACCGACGGCGCCGTGCAATTGACACCCATCACCATAACAACCAAGCTCGTATGCAGTAAACAAAATCGTTAGCTGTAAACATATAATAGATAATAGAAATAACATCCTAAGCATATAATTGTACTTGTCTTTTACTCTATTGCATTAAGCACGTGTATGCTAGGAATATTTTGCATTGTTTTGCCTTATATAAAATTATTTTAAACTGTTTATACCTACTATTTATCACTGGCCACAAGTGAGTTACGGCACCTTTATTATTTCAGGAAACATGAATAAGAAATCATTTCATTAAGGCCCCTGGGATATATTACCCCTAGCCGCATAATCCATTTTGTTTCCAATTGTATTAATTTCGCTCCTCTATTGCCTCCTCTTATATCACTCAGCACACAGTCTATCATCCTATATCTGATGCTGTGTACTGGATGTTTGAACTGAGCAAAATGCCGAGCAACAGGCTGCTCACTATCACCTGTGTCCAAGGCATTGCGGATGGCTGACCTATGAGCTGCCATCCTTTCTTTAAATTTTCGCTCGGTTTTGCCTATGTAGCTCAAGCCACACGGGCAGATAATCTGATAAATAACAAACATCGAATTGCAAGTAAATTGATGTTGAATGGGGATTTTTTGCCCAGTGTGCGGATGATTAAAAAAGTTTCCTGCAAGAAGGAATTGACATGTTACACATGTGCATTTAATATTGCCTAGTTTTGTAACCTGTGGCAAAAAAGATTTTTTGCCTTTATGTTCTCTCTTAAGTTTTGCGACATCAGTTTTCACTAGTAAATCACGAAGATTTTGACCTCGTGAATAACACGGCATTAATCTAGTTTTTCCCAGATGTAAATTATTATCTGAACTAATAATTGGCCAGTATTTTTTGGAAATAGAATTAATTTGTGGTGATTTCACATTAAATTTATTCACCCATGGTAAGACCGATTGATCCCCCTTCATTTTCTTATTAGTAGTAAGTAATGTGTCTCTGTCTAAGGCCATTACTTTATTTTTTGATGTTTTTAATGCTTTTAAAGAATATCCTCTGTCAACCAATTTATCAATTAAGGAATCAATTTGTTGCTCTGCTAATTTGCTATTACTATTGATCCGTCTGATTCGAATCATCTGTGAATAAGGGAGTCCTCTTGTCATTGATTTTGGATGACAACTAGTGGCATGAAGGAGTTGCTGTTTATCCATAGGTTTTGTAAACACAGTAGTGGTCAGGACGGAGTTCTTGACTTGTATATTAACGTCTATGTAACATGTCAATTCCTTCTTGCAGGAAACTTTTTTAATCATCCGCACACTGGGCAAAAAATCCCCATTCAACATCAATTTACTTGCAATTCGATGTTTGTTATTTATCAGATTATCTGCCCGTGTGGCTTGAGCTACATAGGCAAAAACGAGCGAAAATTTAAAGAAAGGATGGCAGCTCATAGGTCAGCCATCCGCAATGCCTTGGACACAGGTGATAGTGAGCAGCCTGTTGCTCGGCATTTTGCTCAGTTCAAACATCCAGTACACAGCATCAGATATAGGATGATAGACTGTGTGCTGAGTGATATAAGAGGAGGCAATAGAGGAGCGAAATTAATACAATTGGAAACAAAATGGATTATGCGGCTAGGGGTAATATATCCCAGGGGCCTTAATGAAATGATTTCTTATTCATGTTTCCTGAAATAATAAAGGTGCCGTAACTCACTTGTGGCCAGTGATAAATAGTAGGTATAAACAGTTTAAAATAATTTTATATAAGGCAAAACAATGCAAAATATTCCTAGCATACACGTGCTTAATGCAATAGAGTAAAAGACAAGTACAATTATATGCTTAGGATGTTATTTCTATTATATGTTTACAGCTAACGATTTTGTTTACTGCATACGAGCTTGGTTGTTATGGTGATGGGTGTCAATTGCACGGCGCCGTCGGTTGACGATGACGTCATCTTCCATGCGGCTCGGCGGGTGAGTGGTCCCAGCATGAGCCGGCGGGAATGCACACAGGGTGACTATAAAGGTATGTACATTATGTTTTATTCTTTATTAAAGCCTGACGACAGTAGGTGTGTCTACTGAAACGTTGCTGCAAAATATCGGAGTTTTGTGGAAATTATTCAAGCCCAGAGTGCCGCATCTTCCTTGAGTATATTCATCCTTTATGATGGCACCGGCTGCAGATAAGCATTTGTATTGGGAGTGCCAGACCTTGCATTGAATATTATGTATATATATATATATATATATATGTGTGTGTGTATATATATATATATATATATATATATATAAAATGTATTCCCCAGTGCAGTCCAGCACTCTCCTCCCCACCTGGATGCCGGCTCTGGTGCCCTCCTAAAGGGTGTTTGCTGCCAAAATATGTCCAGAAAAGAAGGCGGCACTCGGAGACTTGTAGAATGTGTGTTGTTTTCTTGAAGAAGGAGGTGCGACCCCCGAAACGTTGATTAAACACATGCTGTTCTGATTCACCTTATTCTACAAGTCTCCAAGTGCCGCCTTCTTTTCTGGAGATATATATATATATATATATATATAATACATTTTAGATTTTAGGGCCCCCCTGTCTGAAGTACCCCGGGCCCCCTGAGGCCTTAATCCAGCTCTGAATGTAGCCGGATGCCCACCACTCCGGAACGCAGTTCACTTGATTGCCCGCTATCAGCTGCAGCTGCCGCCGCTACAGTTGACCTGCGGCTCCCCCCCAGCTCAGTCATTTCCTGTGCACTGGATAGCACAGAGAGCGCTCGTGCGCAGAGCTCTGGCTGAGGAGCTGTCCGGCGGCAGCTCCGATCATGGCTGCGGCAAACGCTGTCTCCATCTCCCCCAAAGAAATATTTCAGACCATCAGGGTACTTAGAAACCCCCACTGTGTGCGCTACTGATACCTAATGCCCATAGTAGCAGCGCCCCTTATACGTAATGCCCATAGTACCAGCGCCCCTTATACGTAGTGCCCATAGTAGTAGCGCTCCTTATATGTAATGCCCATAGTAGTAGCGCCCCTTATACGTAATGTCCATAGTAGTAGCGCTCCTTATATGTAATGCCCATAGTAGCAGTGCCCCTTATACGTAATTCCCATAGTAGTAGCATTGCTTAAACACATAATGCCCACAATAGTAGCGACCCATATACATAATGCCCATAGTAGTAGCGCAGTTTTTATGTAATGCCCATAGTAGCAGTGCTGCTTATACGTAATTCCCATAGTAGTAGTGGTGCTGCTTATACGTAATTCCCATAGTAGTAGTGGCGTTTTTACGTAATGACTATAGTAGTAGAGCCACTTATACGTAATGCCCATAGTAGTAGTGCCGCTTTTACATAATACCCATAGTAGCAGTGCCGCTTATACATAATGCCCATAGTAGCAGCGCATTACATATAAGTGCAATATTTGGCCATTACATATAAGTGCCCTTATATGTAATGCCCAAAGTAGTAGTGCCGCTTTTACGTAATGCCCATAGTAGTAGTGTCACTTTTACATAATGCCCATAGTACCAGTGTAGCAGTACCGCTTATACGCAATGCCCATAGTAGTAGCGCCGTTTTTCTGTAATGCCCATAGTAGTAATGCCGCTTATACCTAATTCCCATAGTAGTAGCGCCTTTTTATGTAATTTCCATAGTAGCAGTGCTCCTTTTACGTAATGCCCATAGTAGTAGCGCCGCTTAAATATAATGCTCTCAGTAGTAGTGCCCCATATATGTAATGCCTATAGTAGTAACGCCGTTTTTACGTAATGCCCATAGTAGTAGTGCCGCTTATACGCTTATACATAATGCCCATAGCAGTAGTGCCGTTTTTACGTAATGTCCATAGTAGCAGTGCTCCTTTTACGTAATGCCCATAGTAGCAGTGCTGCTTATATGCAGTGCCCATAGTAGTAGCGCCCCATATACGTAATGCCCATAGTAGTAGTAGTGTCACTTTTACATAATGCCCATAGTACCAGTGTAGCAGTACCGCTTATACGCAATGCCCATAGTAGTAGCGCCGTTTTTCTGTAATGCCCATAGTAGTAATGCGGCTTATACCTAATTCCCATAGTAGTAGCGCCTTTTTATGTAATTTCCATAGTAGCAGTGCTCCTTTTACGTAATGCCCATAGTAGTAGCGCCGCTTAAATATAATGCCCTCAGTAGTAGTGCCCCATATATGTAATGCCTATAGTAGTAACGCCGTTTTTACGTAATGCCCATAGTAGTAGTGCCGCTTATACGCTTATACATAATGCCCATAGCAGTAGTGCCGTTTTTACGTAATGTCCATAGTAGCAGTGCTCCTTTTACGTAATGCCCATAGTAGCAGTGCTGCTTATATGCAATGCCCATAGTAGTAGCGCCCCATATACGTAATGCCCATAGTAGTAGTGGCGCTTTTATGTAATGCCCATAGCAGTAGTGCTGCTTCTATGTAATGCCCATAGTTGTAGCGCCGCTTTTACATAATGCCCATAGTAGTAGCGCCATTTTTACGTAAACGTATGCACGCAACGCCCACACACACACATACATACACACACACATACATACACACACACACAAATACATATACACACACACACATTGTCTCTCTCACTCACTCTCTTTCCCTTCACTTACCTAACAGTCTGGCTGGCCATCTCATCAGCTCATCAGCAGCAGCAGCAGCCTGGTCCCGTATAGGTCCACCCCCTCAGTCTCGTGTAGCCACACCTCCTTTTTGGCTCCAGAAACAATCCCGCTGTCATAGGGGAGGGGAGGCTCCAAACTGCCGGCGCTGCTGTCTGTCATATAGGGGGTCATTCAGATCTGATCGCTGGGCTGCGTTTTTTGCTGTCCTGCGATCAGATAGTCGCTACCTACAGGGGGAGGGGGAAATCGCTGTGCAAGTGTTCAACTGCTTCGTTAGCAGAGTTGCACAAAAATCAGTTTGTGCAGTCTCTGTGCAGCCCAGGACTTACTCAGCCGCTGCGATTGAATCTTCCTGATCGGGGCTGGAGCTGACGTCAGACACCCTCCCTCAAAACGCCTGAGCCCTCCTGCGTTTTTCCAGACACTCCCGGAAAACGGTCAGTTGCCACCCACGAACGGCCTCTTCCTGTCAATCTCCTTGCGAACGCACGTGCGACTGGATCCTTCGCACCATCCCGTCGCAGGGCACCGATCTCCGAAGCAGCCATCCATCACGCCGGCGCAGTGCGGCTCAGACGCATGCGCAGTATGGATCTGATCGGACGCTGTGCGAAAATGCACAGCAGAAATCAGATCTGAATTACCCCCATAGTGTGATAGGCACAGCAGCCGGCAGCAGGGGGGACAGGGTGGACCAGCAGCGGGGTTGCAGAGCAGGGACAGCGCCTCTCCAGACTGGCTCCTACCTGCTCTGCATCCCCTTGCTGAGCGGGTAGTGCAGGGCCTGGCTAGAATATAATTGTTGGGCTATGGGCAACACTTCTTTTTTATTTGAAAGAAGTTTTAGTAAATCTACTCTCCAACCACTGAATTAATGTCAACTTGCACACAATAGGGCATCATTTAGAATTTTAAGTATATCTGTATTAGTGGATTTCTATTTTATAAAAATGATATCTAACTACAATGCTGTAAAGCAACTTGCTCCAATCAGATTATGACTAGCATAGTCCTACTGTAAAATAGTTCTCCTATTTCTATTTATTTACCATATTTTTTAAAGCGTTTTACAGAACTGACAAACTACAAAAATTAGTAGCACAAGAGCCTGTAGATGGATTATCATGCATTTAGTGGTGTAATGACATCTGAACATACCTGTAGGTTTCTCCATTAAAGTTTCCAAATACCCTTTTCGAATTTGGTCAGGCTGAAGGTTTATGTTGGCATTATTACTGTAAGGACCGGAACTGGTGAAAATGGCTACCATTTCTTTACCATCTCCATATGGCAAACATATAGGTTCCGTACATCTGAATAAATACCAAATAAGAAAATAAAGTCACTTAAATCCAATGCATTCAGGTTGTTGCCTGGATAGCTAGGAGACTGTACAGTGCTGTGTTTAGGTTCCATCATCCATTAGGTAGTAAGGATGTACATGTGGCACATTTCTTATCCTTTTGTCTGCATGTGGGCAGGCTCAAACTGTAAAAAGTGGTAGGCAGAACAAAGCAGCCTGTATTTATATACACTTAATTACAAATATTTCTATGTCAATCCCACATGCAGTTTTAGAGGAGGATCTACTTTAGGTACAACATATCCTATAAATGCTAGTTCATTACTACAAATTAGTGAATTAAACATCAAATGGTACAATATGGATCGAATTACAGTACATCTATATATATAAAAATGGATGTGTGTGTGTATGTATGTTCCAGCATAAATCATATGACTTACAATCTGGGGGGGAAAAACTGTGGGAGTAAGACACACCTAGAACCCCTAGGGGTATGGGTGGGAAAGGGGTGACATGTAAAAATCCATAGTTTTCAGCATAACTCTGGAATGGCTGGAGCAATTTACACAGAGACACATATGGGTAGGGGCAGAGGTACCCCCATGTAAGGGCAGTCGCACCCACGGGTAGGGGCAGAGGCACACACAGGTAGGGGCACAGGGACCCATGTGTAAGGGCAGAGGCACCCACGAGTAGGGGCAGAGACACACATGGGTAGGGGTAGAGGCACCCACGGGTTGGGGCAGAGGCACACATGGGTAGGGGCAGAGGCACCCACAGGTAAGGATAGAGGCACACACAGGTAAGGGCAGAGGCACACACGGTTAGAGTCAGAGGCACACATGGGTAGGGGCAGAGGGTAGGGGATGAGGCACCCACAGGTAAGGATAGAGGCACACACAGGCAGAGGCACCCATGGGTAAGGGCAGAGGCACACACGGGTAGGGGCAGAGGCACCCACAGGTAAGGATAGAGGCACACACGGGTAGGGACAGAGGCACACACAGGTAGGGGCAGAGGCACACACGGGTAGGGTCATAGGCATACGGGTAGGAGCAGAGGCACCTACGGGTAAGGGCAAATGCACACCCAGGTAGGGGCAGAGGCATACTTTAGTGTAGAAACTAAGGGCCCTTTGACATAGAGTCAGCCTGCAAGCCTAACTTATTTAACATACAGTGGGCGGAACTTGGCCTGTCATCCCAGAATTTACAGCACTGAGCAGGGCAGCATCAGAGGCGGGACGGGGCAAAGAAGGAGGCGGATTATTCTCCTCAGCACCAGCATTTTAACAGCATCAATCCGGTGAAGCCCAGAGGTGCAGCCTGACAAAGATTGGCATTATTCTTTAAATTCCGTAGCGAAGCACAGGTATTCAGCTAGTCGACAATAAAATAAACAATAAGGCAAAGTAGCTAACTACGTACTGTATATATTTCTTATTTAGCACTGCACGTTAGACAAGCACAATATAATTATCTAGGTGTACATTTATAGTTTTCATTGTTATTGTAGATTGTATTCATTTTTGTAGCATTAAGTGAGAAAGTGCTTGAATAATAATTAGATCCATGAAATATTCTCCCGTTGGCACAAAAGCAGTTTGACTCATTTATTCGAATGATAAATTTAAAGCTAAAATATAAGAAAAAGAAAACATTATATTAAGATTATGTAAATATAATAATGAAGAATCAATAAAAAAAAAAAAACATGTTAGGTTAGCTAGACTTGGGATACTTTCTACCGGGAATCGGTTAAAATACCGCCAGTCGGGATCCCGGCAGTCACAATGCTGATGCCAGAATCCAAACAGGCTATGAAATGCCACCATCCACGACACCCACAGAGGGAGAATATAACTTGTGGCGAGCGCAGTGAGCCACCGTGCCCACAGCGCGATGAGCGCCTCGAACCCGCAAGGGTCTTTCTAGCGCTCGCTCACTACTGGCATACTGCTGGCGGAGATGCTGCTGTTGGTATACCGCTGGTAATCGCCCGAGTAATAATACAGGACCTTGGTCACACTCAGGAGCTAATTTTCCTTTATATAATTCTACTGTCTTCTGCACAAAAGACACTACAAGACAACAATCACTGTATGCATAGCAAACAACTCATCAGTCAATGCAATTCCACATAAACACTTAAATCTTCTAACAAATTAATAATGAATATGACTATCGTTATTCCCAATATTTATTAAGGCCAATATGTAATAGCAATATATTTCAGGACCCCTGGCCTTGTGTATGTTCAGTTTTGAATGTATCCACTTTATTGCAGTGCACAGAAGACAATAAGGTTTACTAATTACACTAAGGGTCAGATTCAATTTAACACGAGTTGCTATCAGCAGCTCACATTGGGGGTCATTCAGACCTGATCGATCGCTAGCTTTTTTTGCAGCGGTGCGATCGGGTCTGAACTGCGCATGCGTATCCTCCACAATGTGCAGACGCGTCGGCCGCCGGACAGTGATGGATTTAACATAGAAAGCAATCACACCTGTGATTGCAAGAAGATTGACAGGAAGAGGCCATTTGTGGATGTCAACTGACCGTTTCTAGGGAGTGTCCGGAAAAACGCAGGCATGCCCAGCCGTTTGGAGGGAGGATTCCTGACGTCAGCTCCAGGCCGAATCATTGCAGCGACTGAGTAAGTTCTGAGTTGTGCAGAGACTGCACAAACTTTTGTTTGTGCAGCGATCTGCGCGCGATCAGGTCTGAATCACCCCCATTGTGCATTATCTGCCAGCTATAGTAGGCAGATCCTGTTCACAGATTCATAGACTGCAGGCAGAATCTGCCTCCTACAGTAAACGCACGGAAGCTACCATCACCCATTGGTTTCTGCGTCTAATTGAATCTGGCCCTTATGTAAGTTTACTATGGAAGGAGTTAATAAGTTCACATGTTCTGTGCTAAACGTGGAATAGGTGCACAAGTGTTGTTATTTTGCAGTGAAGTATAAGAATGTTGGGGGTAATTCTGAGTTGATCGCAGCAGCAAGTTTGTTAGCAATTGGGCAAAACCATGTGCACTGCAGGGGAGGCAGATATAACATTTGCAGAGAGAGTTAGATTTGGGTGGGTTATAGTGTTTCTGTGCATGGTAAATACTGGCTGCTTTATTTTTACACTGCAAATTAGATTTCACTTTGAATACACCCCACCCACATCTAACTCTCTCTGCACATGTTATATCTGCCCCTCCTGCAGTGCACATGGTTTTGGCCAACTGCTAACAAATTTGCTGCTACGATCAAATCAGAATTAGGCCCGTTAATTTGTTTTGTGAGATCAAATTATTTAAGGACGAGTGTAATTTATCTTTAGCAAATACCTAAAATGTGCTAAGGACCAGTCCCACTCATCATTAGCACTGAAGAACTTCTGGTAAGAAACTATTTACCAGTCCCCCACTGTTAGCTACTGTTGGTGGGGCACAGGGAAGAGGTAGGAGAATGATGATGTAATTGCACAAATTTATGCTGACATCACTGGGGAGGCAAGGGGACTTAGGGGTCTATTTACTAAGCCTTAGACAGAGATAAAGTCGCTGGAAATAAAGGGCCTAATTCAGATCAGATCGCAGCAGCAAATTAGTTAGCAGTTGGGCAAAACCATGTGCACTGCGGAAGGGGGGGGGCAGATATAACATATACAGAGAGAGTTAGATTTGGGTGGGGTGTGTTCAAACTGAAATCTAAATTGCAGTGTAAAATGAAGCAGGCAGTATTTACCCCACACAGAAACAAAATAACCCACCCAAATCTAACTCTCTCTGCACATGTTATATCTGCCCCCCCTGCAGTGCACATGGTTTTGCCCAACTGCTAACAAATTTGCTGCTGTGATCAACTCTGAATTACCCCCAAAGTACTAGCCAATCGGCTCCTAACTGTCATTTTTCAAACACATTCTGTGACATGACAGTTAGGAGCCGATTGGCTGGTACTTTATCTCCAGCGACTTTATCTTCATCCAAGGCTTAGTACATAGACCCCTTAGTCTGTAAAATAATGCAGAGTCAATCAGCACAGTCTCCTTGTGCATCGTAGCCACATTGCGCTGCATCATAATTATAATTTTGATCTGCATTTTTGTCAAAAAATGAAGCAAAAAATATGCCCTGACGCTAGAAGATTCTCAGGCGACCTAACGTGCCAAGAGGGACTGTTTGTCATGACTGCAGTAAAGATGTATGAGGACATACCTGTACGTTTTGGATCATTTAGTTCATGAAGCTGGCCAGACGCTATGCGTCTCATGTGTTCTGCACCATTGCCTTTGGCTGCGCACAAGGAGGCAGTTCTCAGTGTTGTGGTCTCCGGAGTGCACCTATCACAGACAGCTGTCACACCCTCTATTATCATAAATTGGGAACTCACCAGGCAATCAGTCCTACAATGTGATTACATTCTGTGCAGTTAGACAGTGTTAATCTTACTTGTGTATTTGATACCTGTTACCAACTCTTAGCCCATTCTTCTACACATCTTGATTACTGACCTGCTCTGTTCACCTGGACTCCTGCTTGTGCTGTGTTGTGGATTTCTGAGTACCGACCTAGCTTGCTTACCTGGACTTGTCCATCATATATACTGCGCTGCTCTGACCTGTCTTTTCTCACCCTTTTGGCTCTCCCTCCGCAGTACCCTCAGCCTAGTGTGCACGTAAAGGGGAAGGCACACAGCATTGGTCTGTTCAGAATCTGGACTCATAGTTTTTGTGTTACTAGCACTCTGCTCATTTCATGAGTACCAGGTACCAGTACTACAGTACGCTGCCACAGTCTGGAAGCACCTCCAGACTCTACCTACTGTATATATCATTCTTTTTCTGTCTGCCTCAGTTATATGTGTTCCTGTATATGGAAAATTATTCTCTCTCCACCAACCTTCAGCTATTCCAGCCACAGTCAGAACTGCCCAGTGGACCCAGTTCCCTCCCAAAAACAAATATCGAACCAGACACCATCACATTCATTATTTTCTTCAATGTATTAATGAGAAAACATTATTGATAAGAAACTGGCTAAATAATGGAGTTGCTAAGAATGTTTAAAATCACCCAAACATACTTTGGGGCGATGTAGTTGCCATTCCTATGGTCAAGATGCTGGTGCAAACCTCAGAATCCCGACAGTCAGCATCTCTAACGTAAGTATGAGGAGGGGGGTTAGGCAGAAGGAAGGTCGGGGGCAAGTTAGGTTTAGGCAGTAGAGATAGTTAGGGTTAGGCTGCAGGAGGAGAGGGTTAGGGTTAGGCTGCAGGAGGGGAGGGTTAGGCTGCGGGTAGGGAGGGTTAGGGGCATGTTATGGGATAGGGTTAGCATACTAACCTAAATGTGTCGGGATTATAACTGTCAGGACGCCGCTGACAGTATTCTGACCTCCGGCATCCTGTACCCAACCCCACTTTTAGCATATACACTGCTCAAAAAAATAAAGGGAACACTTAAACAATACAATGTAACTCCAAGTCAATCACACTTCTGTGAAATCAAACTGTCCACTTAGGAAACAACACTGATTGACAATCAATTTCACATGCTGTTGTGCAAATGGAATAGAAAACAGGTGAAAATTATAGGCAATTAGCAAGACACCCCCAATAAAGGAGTTGTTCTGCAGGTGGTGACCACAGACCACTTCTCAGCGCCTATGCTTTTTGGCTGATGATTTGGTCACTTTTGAAAGCTGGCGGTGCTTTCACTCTAGTGGTAGCATGAGACGGAGTCTACAACCCACACAAGTGGCTCAGGTAGTGCAGCTCATCCAGGATGGCACATCAATGAGAGCTATGGCAAGAAGGTTTGCTGTGTCTGTCAGCGTAGTGTCCAGAGCATGGAGGCACTACCAGGAGACAGGCCAGTACATCAGGAGATGTGGAGGAGGCCGTAGGAGGGCAACAACCCAGCAGCAGGACCGCTACCTCTGCATTTGTGCAAGGAGGAACAGGAGGAGCACTGCCAGAGCCCTGCAAAATGACCTCCAGCAAGCCACAAATGTGCATGTGTCTACTCAAACGATCAGAAACAGACTCCATGAGGGTCGTATGAGGGCCCGACGTCCACAGGTGGGGGTTGTGCTTACAGCCCAACACCGTGCAGGACGTTTGGCATTTGTCAGAGAACACCAAGATTGGCAAATTCGCCACTGGCGCCCTGTGCTCTTCACAGATGAAAGCAGGTTCTCACTGAGCACATGTGACAGACGAGACAGAGTCTGTAGACGCCAAGGAGAACGTTCTGCTGCCTGCAACATCCTCCAGCATGACCGGTTTGGCAGTGGGTCAGTAATGGTGTGGGGTGGCATTTCTTTGGGGGGCCGCACAGCCCTCCATGTGCTCGCCAGAGGTAGCCTGACTGCCATTAGCTACCGAGATGAGATCCTCAGAGCCCTTGTGAGACCATATGCTGGTGCGGTTGGCCCTGGGTTCCTCCTAATGCAAGACAGTGCTAGACCTCATGTGGCTGGAGTGTGTCAGCAGTTCCTGCAAGACGAAGGCATTGATGCTATGGACTGGCCCGCCCATTCCCCAGACCTAAATCCAATTGAGCACATCTGGGACATCATGTCTCGCTCCATCCACCAATGCCACATTGCACCACAGACTGTCCAGGAGTTGGTGGATGCTTTAATCCAGGTCTGGGAGGAGATCCCTCAGGAGATCATCCGCCACCTCATCAGGAGTATGCCCAGGCATTGTAGGGAGGTCATACAGGCACGCAGAGGCCACACACACTACTGAGCCTCATTTTGACTTGTTTTAAGGACATTACATCAAAGTTGGATCAGCCTGTAGTGTGTTTTTCCACTTTAATTTTGAGTGTGACTCCAAATCCAGACCTCCATGGGTTAATACATTTGATTTCTATTGATAATTTTTGTGTGATTATGTTGTCAGCACATTCAACTATGTAAAGAACATAGTTTTTAATAAGAATATTTCATTCATTTCGATCTAGAATGTGTTATTTTAGTGTTCCCTTTATTTTTTTGAGCAGTGTATATTATCCATTTATATCAGATTCAGGGGTATATACAATTAGCAGCGATAACGGACTTTTCGCACGAACAAACGGACTTTTCCCGCGAAACGCAATTACAGCCTATTCAATTTTCCTGGAAAATTTATCGGTGATCATTTTTTCACTAATTTCACTTCACCTACTCTGAAGCAGGTGAAAAGTTGGGAAAAGTCACTATTTTAAGGTAAAAATGTTTGGATATGGTACAGAACTCCTGGGACACCCCCCTTAATGACTAATTAGGCACGTTGAGGTTTTTAATTATTCTTAATTGGCCAATAATGACATGTCATTTTTGGGTTGAAAAAGTACAAAGTGATGGAAATTGGGGTTCAAGGTATGGGACAGGTATATTGGGGTGCTTTATGAGTGGGACAGGTGTTTTTAGGCTTGCAGATGGGAGTAATCGGTCTGTTTCCACTTTTTTTTTAAAGTACCCTAAAATGACCCAAATATATACTTATACCCATTTTCATGTACCCCAAATTTAATGAGAGCATTTATTTTGCTCAAAAAAACTTGCTTTCTATAAAAATTTTTGCATTTTTAAAAAAAATGCATATAACAGCCATTTCACACAATTTAAGTCCCCAAAAACTCTCTAATGTGATCTCTAATACACTTCTCTTCTGTTTTCCTATGTTAGTTTAGCATTTTTTGGGGTACAGGCTGATTTCCCCATTTTCACCTGCACTTTTCACTGCAAGAATTTTCAGGTGAAACCCGTTTGGAATTAAATAGGTCGAAAAAAGGAGCGTTTTCGCGGCAATTTTCGCCCGATTGCCGCGTAAAATTTTCGGGTGAAAAATTGCCGCTAATTTGCGGATAATTGAATACCCTATTCAGTGTCATATGATCAAAGCCATTATTATCTGCTTGTAAATATAGGTTAAACTAATCCTATATAATAAAAGGCTAACACTGCTCCTCACCTCTATGGGGGAAATTCAAGTGTTCTGCTTGGAGGCGGCCACTAGATGGAGCCCGTCGGAGCAATTCAAGTGTTGCTCCATTCGGGGGCGCACTGCCGCCGGCGATGACATTACTGTTATGATGTTCCGTCATTTTGATGGGCTGGTAATTAGTAATACTTATATTTAGCATTTTAGTAATCCATAAGACAATCCATCAATATTGTGTTCATCTCTACTAGAAGCAACCCATTTTTTAAGGCCACAGTTCTTGGAGCACGTCTGCATTGTAAGGAATTAAATAATCTAATAGTACAGTATTGATTACAGCATTCATAAGGCCTAAACTCCACACTGGCAGATGCACCTATTCAATGTCTTTAAATGTCATTGGAGTTCATGTAGATTGTGTTTTACCAGATGCTGTTTTAATTGCACGGAAAAACAAGTTTCAGAACTGTCATGATAATTTCGGGAAGGTTCTGGTTGCAAAAGGGAAAACGCAATAACACATTTCTTGCTCTTTGAACTATTCCTCTAAAGAGCAGTTTATTGCATACTGTGAATGTCTTTTTTTTTAGTGATTTGCACCGGACATTTTTCGGGTTTTGTGTTTTGGTTTTGGATTCGGTTCCGCGGCCGTGTTTTGGATTCGGACGCGTTTTGGCAAAACCTCCCTGAAAATTTTTTGTCGGATTCGGGTGTGTTTTGGATTCAGGTGTTTTTTTTTACAAAAAAACTCAAAAACAGCTTAAATCATTGAATTTGGGGGTCATTTTGATCCCATAGTATTATTAACCTCAATAACCATAATTTCCACTCATTTCGAGTCTATTCTGAACACCTCACACCTCACAATATTATTTTTAATCCTAAAATTTGCACCGAGGTCGCTGAATGGCTAAGCTAAGCGACCTAAGTGGCCGACACAAACACCTGGCCCATCTAGGAGTGGTACTGCAGTGTCAGACAGGATGGCACTTCAAAAAACAGTCCCCAAACAGCACATGATGCAAAGAAAAAAAAGAGGTGCACCAAGGTCGCTGGATGGTTAAGCTAAGCGACCCAAGTGGCCGACACAAACAACTGGCCCATCTAGGAGTGGCACTGCAGTGTCAGACAGGATGGCAGATTTAAAAAATAGTCCCCAAACAGCACATGATGCAAAGATAAATTAAAGAAAAAAAGAGGTGCAAGATGGAATTGTCCTTGGGCCCTCCCACCCACCCTTATGTTGTATAAACAGGACATGCACACTTTAACAAACCAATCATTTCAGCGACAGGGTCTGCCACACGACTGTGACTGAAATGACTGGTTGGTTTGGGCCCCCACCAAAAAAGAAGCAATCAATCTCTCCTTGCACAAACTGGCTCTACAGAGGCAAGATGTCCACCTCCTCCTCATCGTCCGATTCCTCACCCCTTTCACTGTGTACATCCCCCTCCTCACAGATTATCAATTCGTCCCCACTGGAATCCACCATCTCAGCTCCCTGTGTACTTTCTGGAGGCAATTGCTGGTGAATGTCTCCACGGAGGAATTAATTATAATTCATTTTGATGAACATCATCTTCTCCACATTTTCAGGAAGTAACCTCGTACGCCAATTGCCGACAAGGTGAGCGGCTGCACTAAACACTCTTTCGGAGTACACACTGGAGGAGGGGCAACTTAGGTAAAATAAAGCCAGTTTGTGCAAGGGCCTCCAAATTGCCTCTTTTTCCTGCCAGTATACGTATGGACTGTCTGACGTGCCGACTTGGATGCGGTCACTCATATAATCCTCTACCATTCTTTCAATGGTGACAGAATCATATGCAGTGACTGTAGACGACATGTCAGTAATCGTTGGCAGGTCCTTCAGTCCGTACCAGATGACAGCACTCGCTCCAGACTGCCCTTTTCTCTTAGCCTTTTCCTCGCAGCTCCAGTTGCGGGAGAATGTGAAGGAGGAGCTGTTGACCGGTCACGTTCCGCTTGACTTGACAATTTTCTCACCAGCAGGTCTTTGAACCTCTGCAGACTTGTGTCTGCCGGAAAGAGAGATACAACGTAGGTTTTAAATCTAGGATCGAGCACGGTGGCCAAAATGTAGTGCTCTGATTTCAACAGATTCAATTCAATGTATGTGCAAACCATGGGACGTGCTGGAATTTGCCCACATGTAATGCACGCACAATATTGGTGGCGTTGTCCGATGTCACAAATCCCCAGGAGAGTCCAATTGGGGTAAGCCATTCTGCGATGATGTTCCTCAGTTTCCGTAAAAGGTTGTCAGCTATGTGCCTCTTCTGGAAAGCGGTGATAAAAAGCGTAGCCTGCCTAGGAATGAGTTGGCGTTTGCGAGTTGCTGCTACTGGTGCCGCCGCTGCTGTTCTTGCTGCGGGAGGCAATACATCTACCCAGTGGGCTGTCACAGTCATATAGTCCTTAGTCTGCCCTGATCCACTTGTCCACATGTCCATGGTTAAGTGGACAGTGGGTACAACTGCATTTTTTAGGACACTGGTGACTCTTTTTCTGAGGTCTGTGTACATTCTCGGTATCGCCTGCCTAGAGAAATGGAACCTAGATGGTATTTGGTACCGGGGACACAGTACCTCAAGCAAATCTCTAGTTTCCTGTGAATTAACGGTGGATACCGGAAACACGTTTAACACCGCCCAGGCTGCCAAGGCCTGAGTTATCCGCTTTGCAGCAGGATGACTGCTGTGATATTTCATCTTCCTCGCAAAGGACTGTTGGACAGTCAATTGCTTACTGGAAGTAGTACAAGTGGTCTTCCGACTTCCCCTCTGGGATGACGATCGACTCCCAGCAGCAACAGCAGCAGCGCCAGCAGCAGTAGGCGTTACACTCAAGGATGCATCGGAGGAATCCCAGGCAGGCGAGGACTCGTCAGACTTGACAGTGACATGGCCTGCAGGACTATTGGCGTTCCTGTCTAAGGAGGAAATTGACAATGAGGGAGTTGGTGGTGTGGTTTGCAGGAGCTTGGTTACAAGAGGAAGGTATTTAGTTGTCAGTGGACTGCTTCCGCTGTCACCCAAAGTTTTTGAACTTGTCAATGACTTCTGATGAATGCGCTCCAGGTGACGTATAAGGGAGGATGTTCCTAGGTGGTTAACGTCCTTACCCCTACTTATTACAGCTTGACAAAGGCAACACACGGCTTGACAAATGTTGTCCGCATTTCTGTTAAAATAATTCCACACCGATGAGGTGATTTTTTTTGTAATTTGACCAGGCATGTCAATGGCCATATTCGTCCCACGGACAACAGGTGTCTCCCCGGGTGCCTGACTTAAACAAACCACCTCACCATCAGAATCCTCCTTGTCAATTTCCTCCCCAGCGCCAGCAACACCCATATCCTCATCCTGGTGTATTTCAATAGTGACATCTTCAATTTGACTATCAGGAACTGGACTGCGGGTGCTCCTTCCAGCACTTGCAGGGGGCGTGCAAATGGTGGAAGGCGCCACCTCTTCCCGTCCAGTGTTGGGAAGGTCAGGCATCGCAACCAACACAATTGGACTCTCCTTGGGGATTTGTGATTTAGAAGAACGCACAGTTCTTTGCTGTGCTTTTGCCATCTTAACTCTTTTAACTTTTCTAGCAGGAGGATGAGTGCTTCCATCCTCATGTGAAGCTGAACCACTAGCCATGAACATAGGCCAGGCCCTTAGCCGTTCCTTGCCACTCCGTGTCGTAAATGGCACATTGGCAAGTTTACGCTTCTCCTCAGACGATTTTGATTTAGATTTTTGGGTCATTTTACTGAGCGTTATTTTTTTTTATTTTACATGCTCTCTACTATGACATTGGGCATCGGCCTTGGCAGACGACGATGGCATTGCATCGTCTCGGCCATGACTAGTGGCACCAGCTTCAGCACAAGGTGGAAGTGGATCTTGATCTTTCCCTATTTTACCCTCCACATTTTTGTTCTCCATTTTTTAATGTGTGGAATTATATGCCAGTAATATATCAATAGCAATGGCCTACTACTATATATACTGCGCACAACTGAAATGCACCACAGGTATGGATGGATAGTATACTTGACGACACAGAGGTAGGTAGAGCAGTGGCCTACTCTACCGTACTGCTATATATTATATACTGGTGGTCAGCAAACTGTGCAAAACTGAAATGCACCACAGGTATGGATGGATAGTATACTTGACGGCACAGAGGTAGGTAGAGCAGTGGCCTACTGTACCGTACTGCTATATATTATATACTGGTGGTCAGCAAACTGTGCAAAACTGAAATGCACCACAGGTATGGATGGATAGTATACTTGACGACACAGAGGTAGGAAGAGCAGTGGCCTACTGTACCGTACTGCTATATATATTATATACTGGTGGTCAGCAAACTGTGCAAAACTGAAATGCACCACAGGTATGGATGGATAGTATACTTGACGACACAGAGGTAGGTAGAGCAGTGGCCTTCTGTACCGTACTGCTATATATTATATACTGGTGGTCAGCAAACTGTGCACAACTGAAATGCACCACAGGTATGGATGGATAGTATACTTGATGACACAGAGGTAGGTAGAGCAGTGACCTTCTGTACCGTACTGCTATATATTATATACTGGTGGTCAGCAAACTGTGCAAAACTGAAATGCACCACAGGTATGGATGGATAGTATACTTGACGACACAGAGGTAGGTAGAGCAGTGGCCTACTGTACCGTACTGCTATATATTATATACTGGTGGTCAGCAAACTGTGCAAAACGGAAATGCACCACAGGTATGGATGGATAGTATACTTGACGACACAGAGGTAGGTAGAGCAGTGGCCTACTGTACCGTACTGCTATATATTATATACTGGTGGTCAGCAAACTGTGCAAAACTGAAATGCACCACAGGTATGGATGGATAGTATACTTGACGACACAGAGGTAGGTAGAGCAGTGGCCTACTGTACCGTACTGCTATATATTATATACTGGTGGTCAGCAAACTGTGCAAAACTGAAATGCACCACAGGTATGGATGGGATAGTATACTTGACGACACAGAGGTAGAGCAGTGGACTACTGTACCGTACTGCTATATATATAGTTATACTGGTGGTCAGCAAAATTCTGCGCTGTCCTCCTACTATATACTACAATGCAGCACAGATATGGAGCGTTTTTCAGGCAGAAAACGTATAATACTGGTGGTCACTGGTCAGCAAAACTCTGCACTGTCCTCCTACTATATAATACTGCTGGTCCCCAGTCCCCACAATAAAGCAATTAGCACACTGAGAACAGATATTTGCAGCACACTGAGCACAGATATGGAGCGGTTTTCAGGCAGAGAACGTAGATATTTGCACTTGCAGCACACTGAGCACAGATATTTGCAGCACACTGAGCACAGATATTTGCAGCACACTGAGCACAGATATTTGCAGCCCACTGAACATAGAAACTGAGAGGACGCCAGCCACGTCCTCTCACGATCATCTCCAATGCACGAGTGAAAAATGGCGGCGACGCGCGGCTCCTTATATAGAATACGAATCTCGTGAGAATCCGACCGCGGGATGATGACGTTCGGGCGCACTCGGGTTAACCGAGCAAGGCGGGAGGATCCGAGTTGCTCCGACCCGTGCAAAAAAAGGTGAAGTTCGGGCGGGTTCGGATCCCGAGGATCCGAAACCGCTCATCACTACTTTTTTTGTGTTAGCATTACTATAATAAAATACCATTATCTTTGTACTCCTTTAGGAACATTTAACAATGATATTATTTAAAAAAATGATTGAACCCTGAAAGGCAATCTTTAATTATTTCACTTTTTTAATGAGTAACTGAATGAGAAAAGCTTATCTGGTTTAGGATTACAAGCATTTAAAGTTATTGGGCATAGAACAGAACACTACTATTTTTGTCATCTCCTTAGGAGTTTATACTAGAACTATATAGCTTAACAAAATAAGCTTCTTAAAATAACAAACATTCTGCAAATAAAAAACATAGATATTATTACTGTTACTTCTTCCACTATATTGTTTATACACTGTAATATCACCAAGTGATAAATAATGAGAATAGTTTCAAGTGAAAACTTGTGAGCATCATCAGTCCAGTTCATATTTGATTGATGCAAACAAATCATAGGTATATAATAGGATAAAATTATGTTTGTAATGTATTATATTTCTTGTAAAAAAAAAAAAAAAGTATATGTTAATTCAAACTATTTTTGAACACATATATGTACTTGTTTACATATGTGTGTTGTCTTGCTATTGGTAAAAAAAATGTCAGACTTATATAGTATAGTGTCCAACTTTTCAGCATGACTTTTTCACAGTATATTCCTGCCCCATGGCTGACTTTAACAACACCGTTCAGTTCAGACATGGTGGCAACCTCCATCAATAAATAACCTTCAACTGCATAAATATATCTTCCACCTCTTGAAATATACCTTCCACCTGTATAAATATACCTTCCACCTCTAGAAATATACCTTCCACCTGCATAAGTATACCTTTCACCTCTAGAAATATACTTCCACCTACATAAATGTACCTTCCACCTCTAGAAATATACCTTCCACCATCATAAATATACCTTCCACCTGCATAAATATACTTTCCACCTGTGTAAAAAGGACCGGACTGTTCATCTGGCACTTATGGAAAATGACAGAAGGGCCGATGGGCCGGTCCTGCCATTCAGAGAACTGGAAGGCCGCGCGCAGCCCAGACTCCGAACCTCTGCTGTAGAAGCTCCCCCGCCCCCCTGTCTGTCTCCATGGGAATGGAGGCGTGCCGCGAGTCTACACCCCCTGACTCGCAGCACACCCTCATTGCTAGTGCGCACGTGCCCACTTTCCTGTCGCGCGCTTGCCAGGGCCGAATTTGGCCCCCATTCCGTCGCTTCCACCTGCATAAATATACCTTCCACTTCTAGAAATATACCTTTCACCATCATAAATATACCTTCCACCTGCATAAATATACTTTCCACCTCTAGAAATATACATTCCACCTGTATAAATATACCTTCCACCTGCATAAATATACCTTCCACCTCTAGAAATATACCTTACACCTTTAGAAATATACATTCCCACTGCATAAATATACTTTCCACCTCTAGAAATATATATTCCACCTGCATAAATATAGCTCCCACCTGCATAAGTATACCTTCCACCTCTAGAAATACAGTGCATCCGGAAAGTATTCACGGCGTTTCACTTTTTCCACTTTTTGTTATGTTACAGCCTTATTCCAAAATGGAATAAATTCATTTTTTCCCTCAAAATTGTACACACAATACACCATAATGACAACGTGAAAAAAGTTTTTTTGTGATTTTTGCAAATGTATTAAAAATAAAAAACGAAGAAATCACATGTACATAAGAATTCACAGCCTTTGCCATGAAGCTCAAATTGAGCTCAGGTGCATTCTGTTTCCACTGATCATCATTGAGATGTTCCTATAGCTTAATTGGAGGCCACCTGTGGTTAATTCAGTTGATTGGACATGATTTGTAAAGGCACACACCTGTCTATATAAGGTTCCACACTTGACAGTGCATGTCTGAGCATAAACCAAGCATGAAGTCAAAGGAATTGTCTGTAGACCTCCGAGACAGGATTGTCTCGAGGCACAAATCTGGGGAAGGGTACAGAAAAATATCTGCTGCTTTGAAGGTCCCAATAAGCACAGTGGCCTCCATCATCCGTAAATGGAAGAAGTTTGGAACCACCAGTACTCTTCCTAGAGCTGGCTTAACTGAGCGATCGGTGGAGAACGGCCCTAGTCAGGGAGGTGACCAAGAACCTGATGGTCACTCTGTCAGAGCTACAGCATTCCTCTATGGAGAGAGGAGACCCTTCCAGAAGGACAACCATCTCTGCAGCAATCCACTAATCAGGCCTGTATGGTAGAGTGGCCAGACGGAAGCCACTCCTTAGTGAAAAGCACATGGTAGCCCACTTGGAGTTTGCCAAAATACGCCTGAAGGACTCTCAGACCATGAGAAACAACATTTTCTGGTCTGATGAGACAAAGATTGAACTCTTTGGCGTGAATGCCAGGCGTCATGTTTGGAGGAAACCAGGCATCGCTAATCACCAGGTCAATACCATCCCTACAGTGAAGCATGGTGGTGACAGCATCATGCTGTGGGGATGTTTTTCAGCGGCAGGAACTGGGAGACTAGTCAGGATAAAGGGAAAGATGAATACAGCACTGTAAAGAGACATCCTGGATAAAAACCTCCTCCAGAGCACTCTTGATCTCAGACTGGGGCAACGGTTCATCTTTCAGCAGGACAACGACCCTAACCACATAGCCAAGATATCAAAGGAGTGGCTTCAGGACAAATCTGTGAATGTCCTTGAGTGTCCCAGTCATAGCCCAGACCTGAATCCGATTGAACATCTCTGGAGAGATCTGAAAATGGCTGTGCACCGACGCTTCCCATCCAACCTGATGGAGCTTAAGAGGTGCTGCAAAGAGGAATGAGCGAAACTGCCCAAAGATAGGTGTGCCATGCTTGTGGCATCATATTCAAAAAGACTTGAGGCTGTAATTGCTGCCAAAGGTGCATCAACAAAGTATTGAGCAAAGGCTGTGAATACTTATGTACATGTGATTTCTTAGTTTTCTATATTTAATAAATCTGCAAAAATCACAAAAAAACTTTTTCACGTTGTCATTATGGGGTATTGTGTGTAGAATTTTAAAGGAAAAAATTAATTTATTCAATTTTGGAATAAGGCTGTAACATAACAAAATGTGGAAAAAGTGAAGCGCTGTGTATACTTTCCAGATGCACTGTATACCTTCCACCTGCATAAATATACCTTCCACCTGCATAAATTTACCTTCCTTCTTTAGAAACATACCTTTCACCTTTCAGATCTACTTTTTCTCCCCTGACTTCTCCCCCTCTTTCCTCACTCATCTCCAACTGTCTCCCTGCTATCTTTTCCTGGATGTCCCAACACTTTCTTAAACTTAACATTTCTTTTGAGCTGATCATCTTCCCATCCTCACCCATAAACTCACCTCCCACTATTTCATTATCTATTGACAGCACTACCATCTCCTCTAGCCAGTGTCGGTCTGGGTCATGAAGGGCACACCGGGGAAATGCATGGTAGGGGCCCATGCTTAAGGGTGTGGTCAGGCTCCAGTGGGGGTGTGGCCAACCTCCACAGAGGTTTGGCTAACCATTACAGTGCATGGGCTGGGCCCCTTGATTAATATATATTGTAAACACTGCTAGTGCATGAATGGTAATGTACCAGATTAATAACAGTAATGCACTGTAGAAAATACACCATAGTCCTGTGCAGTATAATGTAACATATGTATAATGTATAATTAGTGCACAGTCTAGAAGCTGATGCCTAGAGGAGAAGGTGGACTCACAGGCAGTGGGGCCCACCGGGGGTTTCCTCTGTTCCCCTGTGGGCCAGTCAGACTGCCTCTGGCCCCCAAGTACGTTGTCTTGGAGTTATCCTTGATTCCTCCTTCTCCTTCAAACCAAACATTCAGTACCTCTCACAGCCCTGCTGTTTTCATCTCAGTATCAGATCCTTTCTTACCCTGGATACTACCTTCCACCTCCATAAATATACCCCTCATATGTATTTATATAGCTCCCACTGGTATAAATACTTTCCACCGGTATAACTATACCTTCAATCTCCATAAATATACCCCCACCTGCATTTATATACCTCCAACCAATATAAATACTTTCCACCTGTATTAATATACCTTCCACCTCCATAACTATACCCCCCACCTGATAGAGATGTGCGGCTGGCACTTTTCGTGTTTCGTGTGTTGGTTTTGGTTCTAATTCCACTTTCGTGTTTTGGTTTTGGCTTGGTTTTGCTAAAACCACCCTTTTGTGTTTTGGTTTTGGATCTGTATGATTTTTGGGAAAAAAAAACACAAAAATGGCTAAAATCACAGAATTTCTGAGTAATTTTGATCCTACGGTATTATTAACCTCAATAACATTAATTTCCACACATTTCCAGTCTATTCTGCACACCTCACAATATTGTTTTTAGGCCAAAAGGTTGCACCGGGGTTGCCGGATGACTAAGCTAAGCGACACAGGTGGACAACACAAACACATGGCCCATTTAGGAGTGCAGTGTCAGACAGGAGGGGAGATATAAAAAAAGGCCCCAAACAGCACCTCATGCAAAGATGTAGAAGAGGTGCAATGAGGTGCTGTATGACTAAGCCAAGTGACACAAACTATTGGCCCATCTAGGAGTGGCATTGCATTGGCAGACAGGAGGGCAGATATAAAAAAAAGGCCCCAAACAGCACCTCATGCAAAGATGTAGAAGAGGTGCAATGAGGTAGCTGTATGACTAAGCCAAGTGACACAAACAATTGGCCCATCTAGGAGTGGCACTGCTGTGACAGAAAGGAGGGCAGATATCCCCCCAAAAAAGGCCCCAAACAGCATATGATGCAAAGAAGAAAAAGAGGTGCACCGAGGTTGCTGTATGACTAAGCTAAGCGACACAACCACCTGGCCCATCTAGTAGTGTCACGCAGTGGCTGAATGTCGAAAGTGGGCAGCAATTGTTCGGTCCACTGACAGCATCTCCAGCACGCCCGTCATTTTTAGAAAATTCTGCAATTGGTGGACTTATACGGCAGTACCCCAAGACTAATACAGCAGTACCCCTGGACTCATACGGCAGTGTCAGATAGGATGGCACTTTTCAAAAACTAGGCCCCAAACAGCACCTCATGCAAAGATGTCGAAGAGGTGCAATGAGGTAGCTGTATGACTAAGCCAAGCGACACAAACAATTACCACTGGAATTATACGTCCAAATCAATGGAATTATACGTCCAAATCACTGGAATTAAATGGCAAAATGAATGGTATTAAATGGCAAAATCATTGGAATTATATGTCCAAATCACTGGAATTAAATGGCAAAATCACTGTAATTATACTGCAAAATCATTGTAATTATACGTCCAAATCACTGGAATTAAATGGAAAAATCACTAGAATTATATGTCCAGACTCCAAACCACTGGAATTAAATGGCAAAATCACTGGAATTATACTGCAAAATCACTGGAATTATACTGCAAAATCACTGTAACTATACGTCCAAATCACTGGAATTATACGTCCAAATCACTGGAATTAAATGGCAAAATCACTGGAATTACACGTCCAAATCACTGGAATTAAATAGCAAATTTTCGGGATTGCCTGCCTAGTGAGGTGAAATCTAGATGGGATTTGGTACTGGGGACACAATACCTCCATCAATTGTCTAAATCCCACTGCACTAATGGTGGATACCGGGCACACATCTAACACCAACATAAGTGTCAAGGCCTCAGTTATGAGGGCTTCCATCGTCATGTGAAGCTGAACCACTAGTCATGAACATAGGCCAGGGCCAAAGCCGTTCCTTGCCACTCCGTATCGTAAATGGCATATTGACAAGTTTATGTTTCTCCTCAGATCATTTAAATTTCTTTTTTTTTTGGTCTTTTTACTGAACTTTGGCTTTTTGGATATTACATGCCCTCTACTATCACATTGGGCATCGGCCTTGGCAGACAACGTTGATGGCATTTCATTGTCTATGTCATGGCTAATGGCAGCAGCTTCAGCACTAGGAGGAAGTGGTTCTTGATCTGTCCCTATTTTATCCTCCAAATTTTTGTTATCCATTATGTTTCTGGAGTTATATAACAAAATATGCGGCACAGGAATGACTGATGGCTGATGGACAGGACAATACCACTGGTCTGATGCAGCACAACACAGCAACACTGTGAGGGACTTCTTATTGTTGTTGTTGTTGTTGTTGTTGTTGTTGTTGTTATTATTATAATAATAATACAGCAGCAGTGGACATATAGCAACCGCGTATACCACTGTGACTGCCTGGTCACTGGAATGACTGATGGCCAGGACACTATCACTGGTCTGATGCAGCACAACACAACAACACTGTAAGGGACTTGTTGTTGTTGTTGTTATTATTATTATAATGCGGCAGCAGTGGACATATAGCAACCGCGTATACCACTGTGACTGCCTGGTCACTGGAATGATTGATGGCCAGGACACTACCACTGGTCTGATACAGCACAACACAGCAACACTGTAAGGGACTTGTTGTTGTTATTATAATACGGCAGCAGTGGACATATAGCAGCAGCGTATACCACTGTGACTGCCTGGTCACTGGAATGACTGATGGCCAGGACACTACCACTGGTCTGATGCAGCACAACACAGCAACACTGAACTGATGCAGCACAACACAGCAGCAATGGACATATGGCAGCAAGAGGACACAAACACTGTGACTGGACAAATACAGCACAAGACACTACCACAGAGGACACTGAGGACATTGAGGACGGAGACACGTCCTCTCTCTACACTCTCCAATGCCGGAGTGAAAATGGCGGGAACGCGCGGCTCCTTATATGGAATCCAAACCTCGCGAGAATCCGACAGCGGGATGATGACGTTTTGCCTCGTTCTGGTTTCCGAGTCAGGCGGGAAAACCCGAGCCTGGATTGGAACCGGACTCGAATGGTGAAGTTTGGTACGGTTCGGTTCTCTGAGAACCCAACCAACTCATCTCTAATTTATATACCCCCAACCGATATAAATACTTTTCACCTATATAAATATACCTTCCACCTCCATAAATAAATATATTATAAATATATTAGTAAGAAGCAACAGTTTAAGGGCCCGATTCAGAGCTGATTTCTGCTGTGTGAAATTGCACAGCGGGCAGTTATGGAATGACTGCGCATGCTTATGCACCAAAATGCGCAGGTGCGACGCCAAACAGCAACAGGTTGGTGCAAAAATTTCAATTGCATGGGCGTTTGCAAGCTGATTGAAAGGAAGCAGACGTTTGTGGGTGGTAACTGGCCGTTTTCTGGGAGTGTCAGGAAAAACGCAGGCGTTCCCAAGCGTTTTCAGGGCAGGTGTGACGTTAGCTCCAGGATTCGAACAGCCTATTTGTATCACACTGTAGGAGTAAGTCCTGGGCAACACACAGACTGCACAGTATGAAAAAAATCATTAGATGGTGAGTGAATTGCAAACGGATTTGCAGCTGTCCGCAGAATTTTTGCACGCAGTACACATGCAATTGCACACTTGCACATGGCGGGTTTTAACTCTCCATGCAGACTGCTGCAAAAATGCTCAGCAGCGATCAGGTCTGAATCGGTCCCTAAGTGTTTTAATTAATGTTCTGAACAACTTTACTGATGTTCTAAAGCAGTTCCTCCTGCATAAATTTACCCTGCACAAATATACCTCCCAGTCATATAAATAATAGAATTGTTGTTCCCTTACCATTGAATCTTTTTCTCTTAAGAAAGTTGGGGGAGAATGGGATTGCAGGTTGGTGGCTGGAAATGGCACTTAATGGAAACAGTAACATGTACAGTGTAATCCAGCCTGTTTAAGAGAAAAATATATTTTCTCTTTCAGCAAGGCTGGCAGAAACTAAACCAAGGGCCATTCAATAGCCACCCCCAGGGAAGGGCCTGACTGGAGAACTGACTGACCGGAGAATTGTACACCTAAAGTGGGCATTGCAGGAGGCTAAAACCTGAAAACAGTAAAAACGTGTTGACAGAGGACAAGGTAGCTGCTTGACAGACATGTTTCGCCTAAGTCCAGCGATGCACTGTCCAGGAGTACACCACTGCCCTAGTGGAATACACTGTCACTTGGCGCGGTGCCTGTCACTCCGGAACTAAAACTAGCTGAGTGGATCCAACAAGCAATGGTCTGCTTAGTAACTGGCCACCCACATTTATGTGTGTCATAAAAAACAAGCAGAGAATCTTAATGGAAGACAGAAGAAGTTTTGTCCAAGTAACTCTGCAGAGCTCAAACTACGTCTAGTAGAGCCAGATTATCACGGACTTGGGAAAGTTGCGGAAGCCGGAAAAAATGGAAAGACTATTTCCTAGTTTAAGAGAAAAAGGTGAAACAGATTTTGGTGGAACGTAGTAACTGCACAGAGAATTGCACAATCATCATGGAAGATAAGAAATGGCTATTTGCAAGACAAAACCCTTAACTTGAAAACATGCCAGGATGAGGAAGAACAGCTTCCAACGAATGAACTGAAGATCCGTTAAAGCCAAATGCTTAAATGGTGCCTGTGGGAGAGCTAATGGGATCAGATTAAAATCCCATGGTGCTACAAGACAGTGATGGAATTTGGACAACACCCTGTAAAAAGGTTTGGACTGTTGGCAGAAGGGCCAAACTCCATGGTAAAAAATTTAACAGGGACGAAATCTGTACTTTCAAAGCACAAAGCTTTATACCGGCCTCTAAACCCCCTGAAGTAAGGTCAAAAAATAAGAGAGGAGAAACTTGGAGATATGAATCCCTCACTGTTCACACCCCAAGATGTAGAGATTCCATACTCTGTTGTAATTGTATGACAAAACCAATTTCCAACTCGCAGCATAGTACGGGCTACCAAGAGAGAAAACCCTTTAGCTTTTAATAGCCCGGTTTCAAGCTAGGTTGTTAAAGCAAACCGAGGAAGGTCCCTGCGTAGAAATGGACCTTGTTGTAGCAGGTCTGGTCAAAGTGGAAGATGCCACCCAGGACCTAGTAACATTTTGAGAATGTTGGCCTACCACATCCTGTGTTGCCAGCCTGGAGCCAGTCAGATTACTGACACCTGTTGATTTTTGATGCACTTTAGTACCAACATTGGGGTCGGTGGAAGCAGATAGGCTAGATGAAAGTCAGACGGAACCATCATAGTATCCACTGTGAAAACCAGTGGGTCCATGGATTTTTCACAAAACTGTGGAACTGTGAAGTTGTGTCGAGAGGCTATGAGATCCACATGTTAAAGGCCCGACTTCTAAACAAACTGTTGGAAGTCCTGTGGCTTGAGAGACCACTCTCCCGGCAGATCGTGGCTCTGCTTAGGAAGTGCACTTCCCAATTTTCCACAAAAAAATATGAACACTGCTTGGAGTGCCTGAACCAAGGTCTCTGACCAGGAAAGGATTTGAGCTGCCTCTGCTATCATTGCTGTGCTCTTTGTGCTTCCCTGATAATTTACATACACCACTGCTGTGTCATTGTTTGTCTTTATACAAACTGACCAGCAAGCCAGGATGGAATGTGCACTCAAGAGAGCCAGAAAGATGGCTTGGGGTTTGAGCACATTGATTGAGAAAGCCGACTCTGATGGTGTCCAAAGGCCTTGGAGCAGAAGATGAAATGTCACTGCACCCCATCCTAGGAGACTCATGTCCGTGATCACAGTGACCCAATCTGGAGTGACTAAGGATCGTCTTTGGACAAGATGATTGGAAACTATCCACCAATGGAGAGATTGACAAGTGCTATTGGACAGAACGAGAACCGGAGATGAGAGTGATGATGAACATCCCATCCAATTTTGGAGAATTTACCACTGGAAATCCCACAAATGGAACAAGGTGCACTGATTGGCCTTGAAGGTGGAGACATTGTGCTCAACAGCATGATGCAGGACAAGATCGTTACCCATAGCACCATCATGAGCAAGTTCTGCAGGGTCCCTGCTTGGACTCAGCAAGAAAAACTAGCTGAAGAGAGGTGTCTAAGACCATCCCCAGAAACTGAAGGAGCTGACAAGGTATTAGGTGTTACTTCTCGAAATCCTGGATACATCCGTGATTCTGAAATACTTGAACTGTGTGAACCAGGTTCTTTTGCAATTGTGAGGCTGATTCTGCATTCACAAGCAGATCATTTAAATAAGGTATGATTGTGAGACCATCCTTGCGCAGTAAGCTCGACATCACTGACATGATTTTGGTGAAAACACATAGAGCTGTGGCTATATCAAATGGTGGGCCTAGAAATTGAGAGTGAGATGATTTGACTGCGAAATGGAGAGAATGAAGACCTGTCCAAACGCTTCCCTGGCACACAGGGAGGACAAAAATGTGATGGCTTCCATGCTGTGGGTCAATGACTTGGCAGATTCCATTTGAAAATGATCTACCCACAACTGGGTGTTTAAGGTGCAAATATTCAAGAATGTCAGGAATGATCCATTCGACTTTCGAACAAGGAACACATTGTAGTAAAATCTCAGTTTCCGTTCCAGTGGAGGAACTGGACCAATGCCAATGCCTGAGAGGAGGGAATTGATAGCCTGGTCCAATGCCACCTTCTTCTCCGCATTCTGGGGAAAAACTGCGGCGAAAAACTACCGTTGAACTTGATGATGTAATCTCTGGAAATAAAGCCCAGCACCCAGACATCTGAAGATGACTGCACACAATGGAGCAACTTAACTTTTACTATTGACAGGACTGGTGAAGAGAGACCCCATTAGGTGCTAGACTTCCCCAGAATCCTGGTCCCCGAACAAACCTCTCTTAGAAGCCGAATCCCGGTGGGGGAAGAAGTTGCTTCTGCCAGAGAAATGACCCAACCAAACGACAGACTGTGAATTTGAATTGTAAGCGGGAAGCCAAAAGGGCCAGCCCAGCTGAGGCAGCCACCAGTGAAAGCCTGGAAGCCATCTGAGCACCATCTAGCATGGCCTCACATACATATTCAGCTGTACCACAAAGCTGTTCTGCCAAGTCCAATAGGGAACCCATGGACAAATACTGATGACAGATAAAGACCCCGAAATGAATGAAAATGGACTTGAGACAACCTTTAATTTTTATTTATTTAGCGAATTCATAAAGGAAACACGGAGACAAGAGTGCTGTTGGGGGTCCCCACAACTGGCCATGCAACCTCCACAACTGACACAGCTGTCTTCGGCAGGATGCTACAAGCAGCGCACAGTACCTAGCTACAAAGTCAAATAATGTACAAAATAAAAATAAACTAATTTACAACAAGGGCTTCATAGCAGCCTTCCTAAAGATTGGAATTATGGGGTTGCAGGGGGAAGGAGTTTAGGATTAAAGCTATAGTTTACATTAAGTGCCATCTCCAGCCCCAACCTGCAATCCCATGGTCCAGTGTCCCCAGAGTTGCTGCAAGAGAAATACCTTCCACATATATATATCAGGGTTGCCTACCCTACCGCATTCCTCGGGAGGCTCCCGTTTTTTACTTGACCCTCCCGCTGCCCCGCTAAACCTCCGGGTCCTCCCGGTTTTTCAGTGCTGACAGACGAAAATGCGGTCTGCGCATGCGCAATCCGGAATGACAGGGGGCGGGGCCTGAACCGCGACATCATGAAGTGGAGCCTCACATTCCCGCCCACGGTAGCACCTTTCAATAACATGCAGCCCTTATAATGACGTCGTCCGTGCGGGCCACGCCCCCAGCATTCCGGACTCACGCGTGCGCAGATTGCATTTTTGCGAGTCCTGAATGCTGGGGGAGAGGCCTGCACGGACGACGTCACGATAAGGGCGGCATCTTATTGAAACGAGCCACATAGGACGGGTATGTGGGGAGAAGAGGCCAGCAATTAAATAAAGTCAAGAACATCACCTCATGACGTCGCGGTGCGGGCCCCTTGAAATGAGTGAAAGCGGGCGGGTATGTGGGGAGCAGAAGCCGGCATTTAAATAAAGGACACCCACCTCATGACGTCACGGTACTGGCCCTGCCCCTTGTCATTCCGGACTCGCGCATGCGCAGATTGCATTTATGAGAGTCCTGAATGCTAGGGGTGGGGCCTGCATGAGTCACTTCAATACCGGCCACTGCGAGTTTCTGGGCGGGTGGCAGTGGCCGCATAAGGTAAACAATCGACGGTCACTAGCATCAGGTAGAGGCAGGAGCAGAGTGGTGGTCTCTCTCTCTCACCCCTATGGTAATATATAATATTATTACAATTAAAATGTAAGTTAATTAATTTAAACTGCATGATGGCTGGGGTGGGCTGTGATTAGCAGTGCAAGTGGGCGGGTATGGGTGGGTACGGCGTACCCTTAAGAATTTAGCCGTGGGTACGCCGTACCCACACCGACGGGCCGACGCTACTCTCCGCCGCTCCCCTCCCTACAATGCCAGGGGCGGGTCTTCACGGGCGACATCATGACATGTATGGTATTTTATGTAAATGTCTCCCACCGCGGGGTTCCGTGCACTGGGCAGCGGTAGCAGATTGGAAGCGGCTTTTCTGGCGGGCATGTCTGGCTTTTCTGGGGGGCATGTCGTGTATCTGGCATTGCTGGGGGCATATCATGTGTATCTGGCACTGCTGGGGGGCATATCATGTGTATCTGGCACTGCTGGGGGGCATGTCATGTGTATTTGGCACTGCTGGGGGAGCATGTCATGTGTAGCTGGCACTGCTGGGGGGGCATGTCATGTGTAGCTGGCACTGCTGGGGGGCATATCATGTGTATCTGGCACTGCTGGGGGGCATATCATGTCTATCTGGCACTGCTGCGGGGCATGTCATGTGTAGCTGGCACTGCTGCGGGGCATGTCATGTGTAGCTGGCACTGCTGCGGGGCATGCCATGTGTATCTGGCACTGCTGGGGGCATATCATGTGTATCTGGCACTGCTGGGGGCATATCATGTCTATCTGGTACTGCTGGGGGGCATATCATGTCTATCTGGCACTGCTGGGGGGCATATCATGTCTATCTGGTACTGCTGGGGGGCATATCATGTCTATCTGGCACTGCTGGGGGGCATATCATGTCTATCTGGCACTGCTGGGTGGCATATCATGTGTATCTGGCATTGCTGGGTGGCATATCATGTGTATCTGGCACTGCTGGGTGGCATATCATGTGTATCTGGCACTGCTGGGGGGCATATCATGTGTCTCTGGTACTGCTGGGGGGCATATCATGTCTATCTGGCACTACTGGGGGGCATATCCTGTGTATCTGGCACTGCTGCGGGGCATATTATGTCTATATGGCACTGCTGGGGGCATGTCATGTGTAGCTGGCACTGCTGCGGGGCATGTCATGTGTAGCTGGCACTGCTGCGGGGCATGTCATGTCTATATGGCACTGCTGGGGGGGTATATCATGTGTATCTGGCACTGCTGGGGAGGTATATCATGTGTATCTGGCACTGTACTGGAGACACTGTGTAAGGAACACTACTGTGGCTGTTATGTGTAAGTCTGCTAATTGTGTGTGCAGAGGGGGGGTGAAAATATATTTATTGTTTGATAATATGAAGTTGTGAGGCCACGCCCACTTTTCCAGGACACACCCCTGAGTGTAAATAGATACGCCCATAGGTGGAGCTAGACACGCCCCTTGGGTGGAACATGACACGCCCACTCAATGGCGTGCCACACATTCTGCTAACATTTACAATCTCCCTGAAACTACTTTTCAAAAGTAGGCAAGTAATATATATATATATAGAGAGAGAGAGAGAGAAAGCGCTGGTGCGGCACTCAAGCATTAAGCAACATGAATAACAGACGGACGCTGTGTAGTTTCAATCAACGTTTCAATATATAAAATATTGTCATCAGGATTACAATACATAAATATACACATATCTTTATAGTGCTCACCAAACAAGAAAATGACGGCTCCCGGGCTGGGACTGAGCACCCGCCCCGTCGCCGCAATGTGCTGACGTCATAGAAGAGACGCATACTGCTACGTGTGTCATTACCATGGCAACATGTAAACAGAAGTAGGCAGAAGAGTACTATAATACAAAACATGAAATCAATGCATGAAAATAACATTTCAAGATAGCCCTAACTAAACTTAATCAAGGCCACATTAAACAATAATAGAGAGCATGAAGCAAATATATAATAAATACTTCAACGTAAATTAGCAAAAGATATACTTTCATGTAACCCATATGGGGAGATTACATTTAATCTATAGATCCATTGTGCCTCACATTTCAAAAGACGCGAGGAGCGGTCACCCCCTCCAACAGACACAGGGATGGTATCTATCATCCTGTATCTAAGACTAGACAAAGAATGGTGAAATTCAGCAAAATGCCGAGCCACCGATTGTTCACTTGTACCCGAATTTAAAGCGGCCCGTATTGCACTCCTGTGGTTACCCATACGCTCCTTAAATTTACTTTCGGTTTTACCGATATAACTCATGCCGCAGGGGCAAATAATTTGATAAACAACGTATGAGGAATTACAGGTAAAATGATGAAAGATATTATATGTTTTACCCGAATGGGGGTGCTAAAACGTGTTACCCGGAAGAAGAAACTGGCAGGTGGTACACGTACATTTGAAGCATCCTGTACGATGCCTCCCAAACAAAGTAGTATTAGAATTGCTCAACGCAGACATATCCGTTTTGACCAAGATGTCTTTCAGATTGCGTCCCCTAGTGTAACATGACATAACCTCATAGCCACCCAATTTTAATTTTGCATCACTTTTAACAATGGGCTATAACGTTTAATTGTTTTGTTAATTAAAAGAGAAGCCACGTTGTAATTATTGACCCACCTTAATCTATTGCTAGGTACAACAGATGTAGGAGATGTTTTAATTAAAGAGGTTCTATCAATAGATAAAACCTTACTTTTACAAGATTCCAATAAATCCTCACTATAACCACGTTCCAAAAAAATTTTATTAATAAATTAATATGGACTTCCGCCAATCCTTTATCACTATTAATACGGTGGATACAAAGCATTTGTGAATAAGGGAGGCCGTTAATCAACGGCTTCGGATGGCAACTTTGGGCTTTCAATAACATATTCCTATCTGTAGGTTTTGTAAAAAGACTAGTATGTATCTGCTGATCCACGATAGAGATTTCTACATCAAGGAAATGTATTACATCCCTACTCACTGTATACATGAACTTGATAGGATGCTCAGTACTATTGTGATCATCAATCAGTTTACTGAGAACCTCAATATCACCACACCAAAGCAGCAATAGGTCATCTATATACCGTAAAAACAACAACATTTTTGATGAAATAATTTCTTCAGAAAAAAATAGCAGGTGCTCCACAAAAAAACATAACAATATTGGCATATGCCGGGGCCATAGAACTGCCCATGGCACAGCCTTTTACTTGCAAATAAAACTTGCCTTTATATAAAAAGAAATTGTTATGTAAAATGAGTTCACACAAATGGAGCAAAATGCTAATTCTATCTGAAGAAAAATCCCTTTTGTTTTACAATAATAGTCTTAACGACTATAACCCCAGACTATGGGGGATAGAGGTATAAAGATTAATTACATCGATAGTAACTAGCCAACAATTAGATGGTAAAGAAGTCAAATCATGCAGTTTTTGTAACAATGTAGAAGTATCAAGCAGAAAGGTAGGTTCACCCTGGATCAATGGTTGCAGGAGGGAATCCAGATACGCCGCCACAGGCTGAAATAAGGACCCCCGTGCTGATACAATGGGGCATCCAGGGGGAGGGTCTAACCCCTTATGGATTTTTGGTATGGTGTAAAAAATTGGAGTTATTGGAGATTGAGGAAGTAACACATCCTTAATCTTCTCCGTAATTAGACCCATATCTAATGCCTGTAGCAACGCTTGGGATAATTCCCTCCTGCAAACTCTAGTAGGGGAGGAGACGATATACCAAAGGATCTAATAACTGGCGCATGACCTCGCGGTCATAGTCCACAAAGTCCTGCAGTGCAATTGCTCCACCTTTATCTGCCTGCCGTATTATTAGATTAAGGTTACCAGCCAAATTTCTCAATTTCTCGTTCCGTAGGTGTCAAATTAGGATGTTGAACCTTCTTATCATTATTTAGGATCTCCGCATGTACGTCTTGGTCCAAAAGTCTCATGACAGTCCTAATAGTAGGATTATTAGAGGGGGGATCGAAATTAGAGCGGGGAGCAAATTTATTTAGAGACCTTGGTATTTGGTCAGTGTGTGCTTCATTACTCAATCCAAACCATTCTTTAAACGCAGAGAACGTGCAAGTTTTTACACCATACCAAAAATCCATAAGGGGTTAGACCCTCCCCCTGGATGCCCCATTGTGTCAGCACGGGGTTCTCATTTCAGCCTGTGGCGGCGTATCCGGATTCCCTCCTGCAACCATTGATCCAGGTTGAACCTACCTTTCTGCTGGATACTTCTACATTGTTACGAAAACTGCATGATTTGACTTCTTTACCATCTAATTGTTGGCTAGTTACTACGATGTAATTAATCTTTATACCTCTATCCCCCATAGTCTGGGGTTACAGTCGTTAAGACTATTTTTGGAAAACAAAAGTGATTTTTCTTCAGATAGAATTAGCATTTTGCTCCATTTGTGTGAACTAATTTTACATAACAATTTCTTTTTATATAAAGGCAAGTTTTATTTGCAAGTAAAAGGCTGTGCCATGGGCAGTTCTATGGCCCCGGCATATGCCAATATTGTTATGGTTTTTGTGGAGCACCTGCTATTTTTTTCTGAAGAAATTATTTAATCAATTTACGGTATATAGATGACCTATTGCTGCTTTGGTGTGGTGATATTGAGGTTTTCAGTAAACTGATTGATGATGACAATGGTACTGAGCATCCTATCAAGTTCATGTATACAGTGAGTAGGGATGTAATACATTTCCTTGATGTAGAAATCTCTATCGTGGACCAGCAGATACATACTAGTCTTTTTACAAAACCTACAGATAGGAATATGTTATTGAAATCCCAAAGTTGCCATCCGAAGCCGTTGATTAACGGCCTTCCTTACTCACAAATGCTACGTATCCATCGTACTAATAGTGATAAAGGATTGGCGGAAGTCCAGATTAATTTATTAATAAAAAATTTTTGGGAACGTGGTTATAGTGAGGATTTATTGGAATCTTGTAAAAGTAAGGTTTTATCTATTGATAGAACCTCTTTAATTAAATCATCTCCTACTTCTGTTGTACCTAGCAATAGATTAAGGTGGGTCAATAATTACAACGTGGCTTCTCCTTTAAATAACAAAACAATTAAACAGTTATGGCCCATTGTTAAAAGTGATGCAAAATTAAAATTGGGTGGCTATGAGGTTATGTCATGTTACACTAGGGGACGCAATCTGAAAGACATCTTGGTCAAAATGGATATGTCTGCGTTGAGCAATTCTAATACTACTTTGTTTGGTAGGCATCGTACGGGTTCACTACGGCTGGCCGGCGGTCGGGCTCCCGGCGACCAGCATACCGGCGCCGGGAGGCCGACCGCCGGCTTACCGACAGTGTGGCAAGCGCAAATGAGCCCCTTGCGGGCTCGCTGCGCTCGCCACGCTACGGGCACGGTGGCGCGCTACGCGCGCCACACTATTTTATTCTCCCTCTATGGGGGTCGTGGACCCCCACGAGGGAAAATAAGTGTCGGTATGCCGGCTGTCGGGCTCCTGGCGCCGGTATACTGAGCGCCGGGAGCCTGACCGCCGGCATACAGAAGACCACCCCATCGTACAGGATGCTTCAAATGTACGTGTACCACCTGCCAGTTTCTTATTACAGGTAACACGTTTCAGCACCCCCATTCGGGTAAAACATATAAGATCTTTCATCATTTTACCTGTAATTCCTCATACGTTGTTTATCAAATTATTTGCCCCTGCGGCATGAGTTATATCGGTAAAACCGAAAGTAAATTTAAGGAGCGTATGGGTAACCACAGGATTGCAATACGGGCCGATTTAAATTCGGGTACAAGTGAACAACAGGTGGCTCGGCATTTTGCTGAATTTCACCATCCTTTGTCTAGTCTTAGATACAGGATGATAGATACCATCCCTGTGTCTGTTGGAGGGGGTGACCGCTCCTCGCGTCTTTTGAAATGTGAGGCACAATGGATCTATAGATTAAATGTAATCTCCCCATATGGGTTAAATGAAAGTATATCTTTTGCTAATTTACGTTGAAGTATTTATTATTATATATTTGCTTCATGCTCTCTATTATTGTTTAATGTAGCCTTGATTAAGTTTAGTTAGGGCTATCTTGAAATGTTATTTTCATGCATTGATTTCATGTTTTGTATTATAGTACTCTTCTGTCTACTTCTGTTTACATGTTGCCATGGTAATGACACACGTAGCAGTATGCGTCTCTTCTATGACGTCAGCACATTGCGGCGACGGGGCGGGTGCTCAGTCCCAGCCCGGGAGCTGTCATTTTCTTGTTTGGTGAGCACTATAAAGGTATGTGTATTTTTATGTATTGTAATCCTGATGACAATATTTTATATATTGAAACGTTGATTGAAACTACACAACGTCCGTCTGTTATTCATGTTGCTTAATGCTTGAGTGCCGCACCAGCGCTTTCTCTACATTTCTCTTTGTGAGGGCACCGGCTCAAGTTGATTCATTACGTTGGGAGTGCAGGACCTTGGAAGTAATTATATATATATATATATATATATAGAGATGTGCGGCGGGCACTTTTCGTGTTTTGGGTTTTGGTTCTGGTTCCATGCTCGTGTTTTGGTTCTGGATTGGTTTTGCCAAAAACACCCTTTCATGTTTTGGTTTTGGATCTGGATGATTTTTGAAAAAAACATAAAAACAGCTAAAATCACAGAATTTGGGGGGAAATTTTGATCCTTCGGTATTATTAACCTCAATAGCATTCATTTCCACTCATTTCCAGTCTATTCTGAACACCTTACAATATTGATTTCAGGCCAAAAGGTTGCACCGAGGTAGCTGTATGACTAAGCTAAGCGACACAAGTGTGCGGCACAAACACCTGGCCCATCTAGGAGTGGCACTGCAGTTGCAGACAGGACGGCACTTAATAAAACTAGGCCCCAAACAGCACATCATGCAAAGAAGTAAAAGAGGTGCAATGAGGTAGCTGTATGACTAAGCTAAGCAACACAAGTGTGCGGCACAAACACCTAACCCATCTAGGAGTGGCACTGCAGTTGCAGACAGGATGGCACTTAAAAACAAGGCCCAAACAGCACATCATGTAAAGAAGTAAAAGAGTTGCAATGAGGTAGCTGTATGACTAAGTTAAGCGACACAAGTGTGTGGCTCAAACACCTGGCCCATCTAGGAATGGCACTGCAGTTGCAGACAGGATGGCAGATTTAAAAACTAGTCCCCAAACAGCACATCATGCAAAGAAGTAAAAGAGGTGCTATGAGGTAGCTGTATGACTAAACTAAGCGACACACGTGTCCGGCACAAACACCTGGCCTATCTAGGAGTGGCACTGCAGTTGCAGACAGGATGGCACTTAAAAAAAAACTAGTCCCCAAACAGCACATCATGTAAAGAAGTAAAAGAGGTGCAATGAGGTAGCTGTATGAATAAGCTAAGCGACACAAGTGTGTGGAACAAACACCTGGCCCATCTAGGAGTGGCACTGCAGTTGCATACAGGATGGCACTTAAAAAAAACTAGGCCCCAAACAGCACATCATGCAAAGAAGAAAAAGAGGTGCAATGAGGTAGCTGTATGACTAAGCTAAGCGACACAAGTTTGCGGCACAAACAATATGGGACATGCTGGAATTTGCACAGATGTAATACACGTACAATATTGGTGGCACAGGAGAGCGTACCCCTAAACCACGCACACACACATACACAAAAACACACACACGGCAAAGCCTGTAAAATGTATTTGAATAATAATAACCCTTTTATTTGGAGCTATTATAATAATAGGGGTAATTCCAAGTTGATCGCAGCAGGAACTTTGTTAGCAGTTGGGCAAAACCATGTACACTGCAGGGGAGGCAGATATAACATGTGCAGAGAGAGTTAGATTTGGGTGTGGTGAGTTCAATCTGCAATCTAAATTGCAGTGTAAAAATAAAGCAGCCAGTATTTACCCTGCACAGAAACAAAATAACCCACCCAAATCTAACTCTCTCTGCAAATGTTATATTTGCCCCCCTGCAGTGCACATGGTTTTGCCCAACTGCTAAAAAATGTCCTACTGCGATCAACTTGGAATTACCCCAATATGCAGCACAGGCGAGCGTACCCCTACACCACACAGGGCAAACCCTGTCAAAATTATTTGGATAATAATATAAGTAATGTATACAACCCTTTTATTTGGAGTAAATAATATACAGCACAGGACACCACCACTGGACTTATGGTAGCACAAGACACCACCACTGGACTGATGCAGCACAAGACAGCACCACTGGACAGGACTTATACGGCAGTAACCCTGCACTTATACAGCAGTACCCCTGGAATTGTACGGCAGTGTCAGACAGGATGGCACTTAAAAAACTAGTCCCCAAACGGCACATGATGCAAAGAAGAAAAAGAGGTGCAAGATTGAATTGTCCTTGGGCCCTCCTACCCACCCTTATGTTGTATAAACAGGACATGCACACTTTAACAAACCAATCATTTCAGCGACAGGGTATGCCACACAACTGTGGATGAAATGACTGGATTGTTTGGGCCCCCACCAAAAAAGAAGCAATCAATCTCTCCTTGTACAAACTGACTCTACAGAGGCAAGATGTCGACCTCATCCTCATCCTCCAATTCCTCATCCCTTTCAGTGTGTACATCCTCTTCCTCACAGAGTATTAATTCATCCCCACTGAAATCCACCATCACAGGTCCCTGTGTACTTATGGAGGCAATTGCTGGTAAAGGTCTTCCTGGAGGAATTTATAATTCATTCATCATCTTCTCCACATTTTGTGGAAGTAACCTCCTACGTCGATCGCTGACAAGGTTACCGGCTGCACTAAAAACTCTTTTGGAGTACACACTGGAGGGGGGGCAACTTAGGTAAAATAAAGCCAGTTTGTGCAAGGGCATCCAAATTGCCTCTTTTTTCCTGCCAGTATACGTACAGACTGTCTGACATGCCTACTTAGATGCTGTCACTCATATAATCCTCCACCATTCTTTCAATGGTGACAGAATCATATGCAGTGACAGTAGACATGTCAGTAATCGTTGTCCGGACCAGATGCACTCGCTCAATCTTAGCTCCTCCTTAAATTTCTCCAGCTGCTTCTGCAAAAGCCTGATGATGGGAATTACCTAACTCAAGCTGGCAGTGTCTGAACTGACTTCACGTGAGGCAAGTTTGAAGGGTTGGAGAACCTTGCACAAGACGGAAATCATTCTCCACTGCGCTTGAGTCAGGTGCCTTCCCCGTTCTTTACCTATATCGTAGGTGGATGTATAGGCTTGAATGGCCTTTTGCTGCACCTCCATCCTCTGAAGCATATAGAGCAGGGGTGGCCAACCAGTCAGAGGTATAGAGACAGAAAAGATCCGTAGGCAAGGGCAAGAGCCACTATCATGCGCTCCTAGAAGGCGCGTGTGCTAAAATGGGGGCGTGGCCTACTTGTCACAAAGTCACACCCCTTTTTTGTGCGCACACCTTTTGGTATGACGTTTGTAGGAGTGTGACCTTGTGTCATAACCCCATTTAGTCATGTTGTACAGTGCCAGATACATATAAAAATGCCAAAAAATGGGTGCCACCACAGTGCCAGATACACATATACCCCCACAGTGCCAGATACACATGTCCCCACAGTGCCAGATAAATATATGCTCCCAGTGCCAGATACACATGCCCTCACAGTGCCAGATACATATATGCCCCCGGGCAAGATATGCCCCCAGTGCAAACACACATGTCCCCACAGTGTCAGATATGCCCCCAATGCCAGATATGCCCCCAGTGCCAGATACACATGTCCCCAAAGTGCCATATATGCCCCCAGTGCAGATACACATGTCCCCACACCACAGTGCCAGAAATGCCCCCAGTGCAGATACACATGCCCCCACAATGCCAGATATGCCCCCAGTGCCAGATACACATGTCCCCACAGTGCCAGATATGCCCCCACTGCAGATACACATGTCTCCAAAGTGCCAGTTATGCCCCCAATGCAAATACACATGTCCCCACACAGTGCCAGTTATGCCCCCACTGCAGATACACATGCCCCCACAGTGCCATATATGCCCCCAGTGCCAGATATGCCCCCAATGCAGATACACATGCCCCCACAGTGCCAGATATGCCCCCAGTGCAGATACACATGTCCCCACAGTGCCTCACCCCCCCCCCCCCACCCCCCCCACCGAAAAAAAGTGCTTCTCACCGCGCTGCTCAGCTGCTCCTGTGAGGGAAGGAGATCACAGCGTGCACCTCTCCTACCCCTCAGTCTCTGGCGGCGGTGTCTATCTTCAATTCGACGCCGGCCCATGAGCAGAACAGAGCTGGCGGTCCAGCAGCCAATCAGGAGCCTTAGCTGCCGGTCCGCGAGCTCTGACTGGCTCACGGGCCAGCACCGAATTGAAGATAGACACCGCCACCAGAGACCTTACAAGTCTCTGCACCAGGCTGTGAGTGCGCTGTGTCGGGAGCGGATCAAGCCGCATGCGGAGGATAAAAGAGGCGCATGTGGCTCGAGAGCTGCGGGTTGGCCACCGCTGATATAGAGTGTTGAATTCCACCACGTTACCACCACTTGCTTCGGGTGATGGCAGGGCAGGTTCAGGAGTGTTTGCTGGCGCTCCAGTCTTCGGCATGCGGTAGCTAAATGTCGAAAGTGGCCACCGACAGCATCTCCTGCACGCCCCTGTCATTTTTCCAAAAACTCTGCACCACCAAATGAATTGTATGTGCAGAACATGGGACGTGCTGGAATTTGCCCAAATGTAATGCACGCACAATATTGGTGGCGTTGTCTGATATCACAAATCCCCAGGAGAGTCTGAGTGGGGTAAGCCATAGTGCGATGATGTCCCTCAGTTTCCATAAGAGGCTGTCAGCGGTGTGCCTCTTATGGAAAGCGTAGCCTGCCTAGGAACAAGTTTGCATTTGCAAGATGCTGCTACTGGTGCTGCTGCTGTTGATGCTGCGGGAGGCCATACATCTACCCAGTGGGTTGTCACAGTCATAGGGGGAGATTCAAATGTTTGAAAACTCGGTTGGGTGTCTGTTTTTACCTGTCTATTAGATAGGAAAAAACAGACTCCCAACTGACTTTTCAAACATTTGAATCTCCCCCATATAGTCTATAGTCTGCCCTGTTACACTTGTCCACATGTCCGTGGTTAAGTGGACAGTGGGTACAACTGCATTTTTTAGGACATGGAGGACACTTTTCCTGACGTTTCTGTACATTCTCGGTATCGTCTGCCTAGTGAAGTGGAACCTAGATGGGATTTGGTACCGGGGACACACTACCTCCATCAATTCTCAAAGTCCCACTGAACTAATGGCGGATACCGGATACACGTCTAACACCAACATAGCTGTCAAGGCCTCAGTTATCCCCTTATCATCTTCCTCACAAAGGACTGTTGGACAGTCAATTGCTTAGTTGAAGTAGTACCAGTGGTCTTCCGACTTCCCCTCTGGGATGACGATCGACTCCTAGCAGCAATAACAGAAGCGGCAGCAACAGCAGCAGTAGGCATACCACTCAAGGATCCTCCGGAGGAATTCCGGTTAAGAGAGGACTCCTCAGTCTTGACAGTGACATGGTCTGCAGGACTAATGTCGTTCCTGACTGAGGAGGAAGTTGACGTTGAGGGAGTTGGTGGTGTGGCTTGCAGGAGCTTGGGTACAAGAGGAAGAGGAAGAAGGGACTGCTTACACTCTTACCCAAAGTTTCACAACTTGACATTGATTTCTGATGAATGTGCAGCAGGTGACGTATATGGGAGGATGTTCCTAGGTGGTTACCATCCTTACCCCTACTTTTTATGGATTGACAGAGGCAACACACGGCTTGACACCTGTTGTCCAGATTTGTGGAGAAATAATTCCACACCGAAGAGGTGGCTTTTTTGGTATTTTGCCCAGGTATCACAATGGGCTCATTCATGCCGCGGACCACAGGTGTCTCCCCTGGTGCCTGATTTAAACAAACCACATCACCATCAGAATCCTCATTGTCAACTTCCTCCTCAGTACCAGCAACACCCATATCCTCATCCTGGTATTCTTCAACAGTGACATCTTCAATTTGAATATCAGAAACTGGACTGTGGGTGCTACTTCCAACACTTGCAGAGGGCATGCAAATGGTGGAAGGAGCCACCTCTTCCCGTCCAGTGTTGGGAAGGTCAGGCATCGCAACCGCCGACACACTTGGGCCCTCCGTAGGGATTTTTCATACCATCTTAGAATGCACAGTTCTCTGCTGTGCTTTTGGCATCTTAACTCTTATCATTTTTCTATCGGGAGGATGAGGGCTTCCATCTTCATGTAAAGCTGAACCACTAGTCATGAACATAGGCCAGGGCCTTAGCCGTTCCTTGCCAATCCGTGTCGTAAATGGCATATTGGCAAGTTTACGTTTCTCCTAAGACCACTTCAATTTCTTTTTTTGGGTCTTTTTACTGAACTTTGGCTTTTTGGATATTACATGCCCTCTACACTCACATTGGGTATCGGCCTTGGCAGACGACGTTGATGGCATTTCATCATCTATGTCATGACTAGTGGCAGCAGCTTCAGCACTAGGAGGAAGTGGTTCTTGATCTTTCCCTATTTTATCCTCCAAATTTTTGTTCTCCCTTATGTTTCTGGAGTTATATAACAGAATATGCGGCACAGGACAGCGTATCCCTACACCACACAGGGCAAACCCTGTAAAAATTATTTGGATTAAATATTAATAACCCCTTTAAATGGAGTAAATAATATACAGCACGTCAGTACCACTGGATTTATATGGCAGTATCACTGGATTTATACACAAGTACCACTGGAATTATACGGCAGTATCACTGGAATTATACGGCAGTATCACTGGAATTATACGGCAGTACCGCGGGACTTATACGGCAGTACCACTAGACTGGATTTATACGGTAGTATCACTGGAATTATACGGCAGTACCACTGTACTTATATGGCAGTATCACTGGACTCGATTTATATGGCAGTATCACTGGACTTATACGCCAGTACCACTTGAATTATACGGCAGTATCACTGGAATTATACGGCAGTATCACTGGAATTATACGGCAGTACCACTGAATTTATACGGCAGTACCACTGGAATGGACTTATACGGCAGTATCACTGGAGTTATACGCCAGTACCAATGGAATTATATGGCAATATCACTGGAATTATACGGCAGTATCACTGGAATTATATGGCAGTATCACTGGATTTATATGGCAGTACCACTGGACTGGATTGATACGGCAGTATCACTGGATTTATAAGACAGTACCACTGGAATTATACGGCATTATTACTGGAATTATACAGCAGTATCACTGGAATTATACAGCAGTACCACTGGACTGGATTTATACAGCAGTATCACTGGACTTATACGCCAGTATCACTGGAATTATACGACAGTATCACTGGAATTATACGGCAGTACCACTGGACTTATATGGCAATACCACTGGATTCGACTTATACGACAGTATCACTGGATTTATACGCCAGTACCACTGGATTTATACAGCAGTATCACAGGAATTATACGGCAGTATCATTGGAATTATACGGCAGTACCACTGGATTTATACGGCAGTACCACTGGACTGGATTTATAAGGCAGTATCACTGGATTTATACACAAGTACCACTGGAATTATACAACAGCATCACTGGAATTATATGGCAGTATCACTGGAATTATACTGCAGTACCACTGGACTGGATTTATACGGCAGTATAACTGGACTTATACACCAGTACCACTGGAATTATATGGCAGTATCACTGGAATTATACGGCAGTATCACTGGAATTATATGGCAGTACCACTGGATTTATACAGCAGTACCACTGGAATGGATGTATATGGCAGTATCACTGGATTTATACGCCAGTACCACTGGAATTATACGGCAGTATCACTGGAATTATCTGGCAGTACCACTGGATTTATACAGCAGTACCACTGGACTGGATTTATATGGCAGTATCACTGGATTTATACGCCAGTACCACTGGAATTATATGGCAGTATCACTGGAATTATATGGCAGTACCACTGGATTTATACAGCAGTACCACTGGATTGGATTTATACGGCAGTATCACTGGATTTATACGCCAGTACCACTGGAATTATACAGCAGTATCACTGGAATTATATGGCAGTATCACTGGATTTATACGCCAGTACCACTGTAATTATACGGCAGTATCACTGGACATATATGGCAGTACCACTGGACTTATACGGCAGTATCACTGGACTGGATTTATATGCCAGTACCACTGGATCTATATGGCAGTACCACTGGAATTATACGGCAGTATCACTGGATTTATACGTCAGTACCACTGGAATTGTACGGCAGTATCACTGGAATTATCTGGCAGTATCACTGGATTTATACGGTAGTATCACTGGACTGGATTTATACACCAGTACCACTGGAGTTATACGGCAGTACTACTGGACATATACAGCAGTATCACTGGAATTATATGGCAGTACCACTGGACATATATTGCAGAATCGCTGGATTTATATGGCAGTACCGCTGGACATATATGGCAGTATCACTGGACTGGATTTATATGCTAGTACCACTGGATTTATACGGCAGTACCACTGAACATATATGGCAGTATCACTGGAATTATACGGCAGTATCACTGGACATATACGGCAGTATCGCTGGATTTATACGGCAGTACCACTGGACATATACGGCAATATCACTGGACTGGATTTATTCACCAGTACCACTGGATTTATACGGCAGTATCACTGGACATATACGGCAGTATCACTGGAATTATATGGCAGTACCACTGGACATATATTGCAGAATCGCTGGATTTATATGGCAGTACCGCTGGACATATACAGCAGTATCACTGGACTGGATTTATACGCCAGTACCACTGGATTTATACGGCAGTACCACTGGACATATACAGCAGTATCACTGGAATTATATGGCAGTACCACTGGACATATATGACAGTATCACTGGACTGGATTTATATGCTAGTACCACTGGATTTATATGGCAGTACCACTGAACATATATTGCAGTATCACTGGAATTATACGGCAGTACCACTGGACATATACGGCAGTATCGCTGGATTTATACGGCAGTACCGCTGGACATATACGGCAATATCATTGGACTGGATTTATTCACCAGTACCACTGGATTTATACGGCAGTACCACTGGACATATACGGCAATATCACTGGAATTACATGGCAGTACCACTGGAATAATACAGCAGTATCACTGGAATTATATGGCAGTATTACTGGATTTATACACCAGTACCACTTGAATTATACGGCAGTATCACTGGATTTATACGCCAGTACCACTGGAATTATACAGCAGTATCAGTATCCAGTGTTGGGAAGGTCAGGCATCGCAACCGCCGACACACTTGGGCACTCCTTAGGGATTTTTCATACCATCTTAGAACGCACAGTTCTCTGCTGTGCTTTTGGCAGCTTAACTCTTATCATTTTTCTATCGGGCGGATGAGGGCTTCCATCTTCATGTAAAGCTGAACCACTAGTCATGAACATAGGCCAGGGCCTTAGCCGTTCCTTGCCAATCCGTGTCGTAAATGGCATATTGGCAAGTTTACGTTTCTCCTAAAACCACTTCAAACCCTGTAAAAATTATTTGGATTAAATATTAATAACCCCTTTAAATGGAGTAAATAATATACAGCACGTCAGTACCACTGGATTTATATGGCAGTATCACTGGATTTATACACAAGTACCACTGGAATTATACGGCAGTATCACTGGAATTATACGGCAGTATCACTGGAATTATACGGCAGTACCGCTGGACTGGATTTATACGGCAGTATCACTGGAATTATACGGCAATACCACTGTACTTATATGGCAGTATCACTGGACTCGACTTATATGGCAGTATCACTGGAGTTATACGCCAGTACCAATGGAATTATACGGCAGTATCACTGGAATTATACGGCAGTATCACTGGAATTATATGGCAGTATCACTGGATTTATATGGCAGTACCACTGGACTGGATTTATACGGCAGTATCACTGGAGTTATAAGCCAGTACCACTGGAATTATACGGCATTATTACTGGAATCATATGGCAGTATCACTGGAATTATACAGCAGTACCACTGGACTAATACGGCAGTACCACTGGACTGGATTTATACAGCAGTATCACTGGACTTATACGCCAGTATCACTGGAATTATACGACAGTATCACTGGAATTATACGGCAGTACCACTGGATTTATATGGCAGTACCACTGGACTCGACTTATACGACAGTATCACTGGATTTATACGCCAGTACCACTGGATTTATACTGCAGTATCACAGGAATTATACGGCAGTATCATTGGAATTATACAGCAGTACCACTGGATTTATACGGCAGTACCACTGGACTGGATTTATATGGCAGTATCACTGGATTTATACGCCAGTACCACTGGAATTATACAACAGCATCACTGGAATTATATGGCAGTATCACTGGAACTATACGGCAGTACCACTGGGCTGGATTAATACGGCAGTATCACTGGATTTATACACCAGTACCACTGGAATTATATGGCAGTACTACTGGAATTATACGGCAGTATCACTGGAATTATATGGCAGTACCACTGGACTTATACAGCAGTACCACTGGACTGGATTTATATGGCAGTTTCACTGGATTTACACGCCAGTACCACTGGAATTATACAGCAGTATCACTGGAATTATCTGGCAGTACCACTGGACTTGACTTATACGGCAGTATCACTGGATTTATACGCCAGTACCACTGGAATTATATGGCAGTATCACTGGAATTATATGGCAGTACCACTGGATTTATACAGCAGTATCACTGGACTGGATTTATATGGCAGTATCACTGGATTTATAAGCCAGTACCACTGGAATTATATGGCAGTATCACTGGAATTATATGGCAGTATCACTGGATTTATACAGCAGTACCACTGGATTGTATTTATACGGCAGTATCACTGGATTTATACGCCAGTACCACTGGAATTATACGGCAGTATCACTGGAATTATATGGCAGTATCACTGGATTTATATGCCAGTACCACTGGAATTATACAGCAGTATCACTGGATTTATACGCCAGTACCACTGAAATTATACGGCAGTATCACTGGACATATATGGCAGTACCACTGGACTTATACGGCAGTATCACTGGACTGGATTTTTACGTCAGTACCACTGGAGTTATACGGCAGTACCACTGGACATATACAGCAGTATCACTGGAATTATACGGCAGTACCACTGGACATATATTGCAGAATTCGCTGGATTTATATGGCAGTACCGCTGGACATATACAGCAGTATCACTGGACTGGATTTATACGCATACCACTGGATTTATATGGCAGTACCACTGGACATATACAGCAGTATCACTGGAATTATATGGCAGTACCACTGGACATATATGACAGTATCACTGGACTGGATTTATATGCTAGTAGCACTGGATTTATATGGCAGTACCACAGAACATATATGGCAGTATCACTGGAATTATATGGCAGTACCACTGGACATATACGGCAGTATCGCTGGATTTATACGGCAGTACCGCTGGACATATACGGCAATATCATTGGACTGGATTTATTCACCAGTACCACTGGATTTATACGGCAGTACCACTGGACATATACGGCAATATCACTGGAATTATATGGCAGTACCACTAGAATTATACAGCAGTATCACTGGAATTATACGGCAGTATCACTGGATTTATACACCAGTACCACTGGAATTATACGGCAGTATCACTGGATTTATACGCCAGTACCACTGGAATTATATGGCAGTACCACTGGACATATACAGCAGTATCACTGGAATTATATGGCAGTACCACTGGACATATATTGCAGAATCGCTGGATTTATATGGCAGTACCGCTGGACATATACGGCAGTATCACAGGACTGGATTTATACGCCAGTACCACTGGATTTATACGGCAGTACCACTGGACATATACAGCAGTATCACTGGAATTATATGGCAGTACCACTGGACATATAGCACAGTATCACTGGACTGGATTTATATGCAAGTACCACTGGATTTATACGGCAGTACCACTGAACATATATGGCAGTATCACTGGAATTACACGGCAGTATCACTGGACATATACAGCAGTATCGCTGGACTTATATGGCAGTACCGCTGGACATATACGGCAAT